>NC_133286.1:4415689-4531670 GCF_005239225.2 Populus alba | reverse complement strand
TAATTAGGGACTTAATTGAGAAAATCCGAAACCAGGGATCAATTTGGAAAAGGCGCGTAAATAGGGGGGTTGTATTGGATTGATCCGGGGTTAAATTGAAGAAATTGAAAACTGGAGGACTAATTTAAAAGATGGCGCAAGGAAACCAGGTGACACGTCGCCTGTTACTATTCACTTTCTTCCTCAAAAAGCTACCTGAGTAGCTGCTTTCTAGGCGCATTTTCCGGCTCGTGTGGCCTTTAAATCCGACAAAACATGCACCAAAATATCAACATGAAACCCCTTTATCCCGGAGAATGGTCCGATCGGGTCGAAAAAGTTAGAAGCGGCTCCGTTGAGTGGCTCAAAGTGGCCACCTCGGGCAGTTCACAGCCTTGAGCCTCGAGGTGCACACTTTGAGCCAACGGTTGAGATGCTTCCCAACTAAATCAAGGGCTGAAATTTTCCCCCAACGTAGACAAGATTTCCCTCTTCCATAGCCTATAAATAGAGTCGGATTTGATGATCTGAGGGTTGAGAAATTCAGGTCCAAAGTCAGCCAAAAACCAGCATTTTTGCCCAATTTCTGCAGATTTTTTCTTCTTCTTCTTTCTTCCTCTGCAACAGGAAAACAACACCCTCTTCCTCCAACTCCACCGCTGCAACCACCGGCTGAACCACCTCATCACAGCAGCCACAACCTCTTCGGCCAAGTGAGCCCCTCTTCCTTTCCTCCTCCTTCCTTTTCTTTTCCTCCTCTTCTTCTTCTTCTTCCTCCTTGCCTACTGTTCACTGCATGAATAGTAGGCGTGAAATATAATTCACGTCCTACTGTTCACGCAGGACGTGAATTATATATATGTGTGTGTGTGTGTGTGTGTGGGTGTGTGTGTGTTGTGTTATAATTTTATAAAATAAATAAAAAAATCTTTGCATATTATATGTATAAAAATAAGAAAAAATATTTTTGAAAAATCTTTGAAACATATTGTTGATTTTCTTGCATTTTTGTCAAAATTGCTTAATAATGGTTTGTATTTCTATATCGTAGAGATATATAATTCATTATTAAAATACCCGGTTTTTTGTCAAAACATCAAAGATTTTCAAAATAAAAAACGTTTTTACTTTAAAAAAAAAATTCCAAAAGTCCTTAAAAATATTGTTGATTTTTCCTGCATATTTTTATTAAGGTGGATTAATGTTGGTTTAGTATTTTTATACCGTAAGGATACAAACCCAGTATTAAAATACCCGATTTTTCGTCAAAACATAAAAAATAATATTTTTCCAAAAAATTGTTTTTGTTTTAAAATACGGCCTAGTCTCTCCAATATATATATATAAAATATTATAACATCATATTTTCACACAACAAAGAAAAATTTTTCAAAACAATATATGTATTAGCATGCATTTTGGCTTTAATAACCAGTTTATTCAAGCCATGAGAACTAGGCCAATATTTCAAAAATTCTAAAAAATCTTTTTTGTTTTCTTTTAGTATTTGGGATTACGAATTTATACGTAAAACGTATTCCTAAATATTATTAATAAAGTTTTGGTATAAACGTTAGAACGGTTAGGATTTTACCCGATAAGATAAAGACCTTCTTACTGAGGAGGATTTTTCTTGAACCATAGACAGACCAACAACTAGAAGTACAATAACACCTTAGTTTTATCAGATAATAAAACAATGCAGCTTACCTTAGGTAAGGCGTATTTGGGGTGCTAATACCTTCCTTTTACGCAACCAGTCCCCGTACCCGATCTCTAAGACCAGTTAGGGTTCCTAGTGACCAAAATACTAGGTGGCGACTCCCATTCCATTTTCTACCCACAAAAGACAATATTTTCTTGTATCCCCATAGATATAGATAGATTTACATTGTAGATTAAGAAAATGGAACAACATGTAGTTTTTCGCCGCGACGCCGCACACGTGCGACAACATTCTTTTTGTGTGCTTAGGAGAGTATTGAAACGGGAATAAGAATGGTCATGCTTAGGATCTAAGGCTAAGAAGCGTTGCTAAAGTTGTGACATCCATTGACTTGAGCTAGAACAGCAGAAAACAATGATGAGTAGTTTGCAGGGAGACAAACTAACTGAACGTAACCAACCCCTTCATCTTGTCTAAAGGTGTACTTACACAGGTAGCACAGCCCTTTGCATCTTTCCATTCCATCAATATCGACATCCTCTTGAGTTTCCAGCATGAACAGGGGTCATGCTATTTTTATCTTAACTAATTTATGCTGTCCTCTGCCCCCTTTTTTTTTCTTTTTTTTTATCAATTCCCTTAAGTTTGTTTGTGTTACTTTCTTTCTGACTGGCACCTGAAGAAAAAGCATATTGACACGACCAAAAGATTGATGTCTTCTCCCAAGTGCAGGAGTGTCGAAGTAATAAATAACCCGGCAAGACCGGGGTCGAACCACAGGGAGGTTAATTGTATAAATTATAAATAACAACACGATAACAACAACAACAATAACAACAATAATAATAGTAATACTAAGAGTAATAATAATAATACTCAGTACGTGGCGTTGTTATACCTGAGAATGATCTAAAAGATCGGGTCACAGGTTTCCAGCCTATGTACTGAGTTTATGAAATATATTAAAGAGATATATTATATAATATAAACAAATTTCTGATGCGAATGAACAAGGCAAGACCAACAATGTCAGGATCCTTGATCAAACACAGAGCATACTTAACGTACATATAATATAACAAGAATGTAAAATAATAATAATAGTAGTAGTAATAATAAAGAGAGCTTTGAGAGGTAAGGTTGATGTAAGGATTAAACAATAATAAAAACAAATGTCAAGGTTAGAGGATTCACTAATGGTATTTCAAATAAATATAATATAAACTCTTTTTTATTACTCAACTGGAAACCACACACAAAGGAGGTTCCAATCGGATGATTTATCGTTATTAGCTCATTATAAATTGTTAACATGATCATATTAATTATCTTATCTAAGTAACCCCATACTTATAAATATCATCAGGCATTCATGTTGCTAGTTTATGTTAACAACAAATCAAGTTCCTATCATAATAATGATGTCGGCCGAAAACTATGAAGGATCAAGCATTTGATGTACCAAGTGTTATACAACACAAATCTAGATTAAACATTAAGCAAGGTATTAAGAATTAGTAAGATAAAAAGATAAAACATGTTAATAACAATCTTTCTTGGATATAAACATTAAAGTCCATGTTAAGTTTATATTATATCTATTCTAACACCACTAGTGAAACCTTTTCACCTTGACATAATTAACTTAGCTAAACATAATGAAGAAGAAAAACATAAATAAACAATATAAGAACATAAACATGATATAAGTTAACTAAGTATAGGAAAGGAAATGAAAAAAAGCATAAACAAGATATTAATATAGCATGAAAGAAAAGTTGAACATTACAAAGAGAGAAAGCAAGAAGATGATTTTGATCTGAAAAATAATATATAAATACATGGCAAATGCCTCCTTTTATAGGCTAAAAATTAGAACTATTGATTGGTTGAAAAACTATTTAGTTGGTGGCCAACCATTGATTTGGTGGGCTGGTTTTTGACAATGTTGGCTGCTGGTTCTTGACATTATTGGCTGGTTATTGATATTGTTGGCTGGTCAAAACGTCATTGCTAACATCATAATTAGAGCCCTTTGTTCCATTAAAGCTGTGGGCAATTGTCTTAGCTTTCCAACAAAAAAAAACCAGAGATCATTTGGACTTCTAGAACTCAAGATATGAGCTGAAAACCGAACAGTGTCCGAGCTGCAGGACAGGTTCCGACTTCTCCGTTGTTCCTAAGATCTGAACTTGAAAATGGCAGATTTGAGTCTTGGACTCTTCATGAAAGTTGTAGGTCTATGTCTTAGCTTTTCGATTCATATAAAGTAGACCTAAATCCGAGTTCTACAACTCCAGTTATGATCCAATAACCGAATGGTGTTCGAGTTTGGAATTGAACCAGCATCTCTTCTCTTAGCCTAGTCCTCTTTTTGTCTCTTCACTTTCAATAGTTAATCACATCAATAAATCCTTTGAATTGTGAGATATACCTGCATTCAAAATAAACATTTACCATAAATTAAAGATATATTATATTATCAGACTTGTTATTATAAAACATGTTGTAGTTAGGGAATTTAATGATACTTTAGTGCAATACGATGATATAAAACCTTAATGAGAATGCACTTTTAAGTACTAATCACACCCCCCAACCAGCTTATTACTAGTCCCTAGTAATCAAAGCGTTAAAATAGAAAAACAATTTGCAAGTTCCACAAAGCAAGGCATTCATCATTCAACTTCCATTAATCTATCCAGATAAACAAACTCTCATTAAATTTATATATCTGCTTTATACTTTTTAAACAAGATATTAATAAACCTTCTTTTATGTGCTCAATGTATGAAAACATAAATTATGGGGCTTTTATTGGAAGAAAACAATATTATGTTCTAATGTTTTTCTAAGGTTAACTGCCTTGGGTTGGGATTAATACTTTTTTTTTTTTTTATATATATACATATAACTTAAAACACAATGCATCATTAACCCATATAGCGAGCTTTAAGCTAATGACTCCCAGACCAGTTGGTCTTAGGGCATCAGGTGTTGAGACACCCCTACGAGCTTAGTAACTCGGGTTGTAGATACTGATATGTAGATAGTGCAATGTTTGATTCCCTTAAGCTTTCTCCTCAACCCATATAACAAGCATTGGGCCAATAGCTCCCAAGTCAGTTGACTTTAGGGTACTAGGTGTTAAAACACCCTTCGGGCTTAATTGCTTAAATCAAGGAGGCTACGAAACCAAACTTATCTACTTTTTTTTTTTTTTTTTAATTCAATTTGTTTGTTTTTTTTTTTTTTATTATATACTATCCCTTTCCTTTAGTTGTTACCTTTAACAAAAGAACATGAATAATGTAAAAATCCAATATGCAACCCACAATCATATGTTAAAGTGTGTGTGTGTGAAAATGAAGGTTTAAGAATACTTATTAAATGAGTATATAAGCAGAATTAAGTGATAACAATGTGAGAGTTTGTAAACCTGAATATTTCAAGAAGTATTATGATAGACCTTGGTAATGATACTTATTAAGATGCGTCTCTAGAGTCAATAAAATTTCCTCCTTACTCTACCATCCTAATAAAGATACTTACTAAGATGTGTCTCAAGAGGTAATAAAAACTGACTCTATACTCTGCTATCCCTAATAACAATGTTGTCAAATTGTTTTAATAATAGAAAACACAGTTAGTTAATAATTTTTTTTTTTTTTTTTAATATATCAACTACCCTCTCCCCCCAACCAAAACGAGACATTGTCCTCAATGTGCTAAGGCAGAAAGAAAGAGTATAGAAGACATCACCTGAAACAGCAAACACTGACAAACCTGAAACACACTTAAACAAATATAAGAAATAACAAAACATAATAATAAAAACAAAAGACACAAAAGTTTTTACAAACTAAGGCTCAAATCCAATTTAAGCTTTTTACGGCTTTCCGTAGTTGACCAATTTAGGCGACTCATGGAGGGATCAATTACAGGGATGAAAGATTGTAGTTGGTCAATCAATTGTTCAGCAGTAGCAGCAGAGATTATGATTTGTCGTGCCGAAGATGTTAGAAATTCCTGTTCCACAGCATGATCAAGGAAAGACAGTAACTTATCATAAAAACCATTAACATTTAATAAACCTATGGGTTTATGGTGAATGTGCAGTTGGGCCCAAGAGGAAATATGAAAGATCTCTTCCAATGTGCCCAGACCACCTGGTAAGGCAATGAAGGCGTCAGCATGGTTAAACATTGTATTCATCCGATCAGACATTGTGGGGACCCATACTTCCTCTCCAATTGTTTTTCCAATGAGGTCCCCTTGTGCTAAAGCTTTGGGGACAACCCCCAAAACTTGACTGCCTCCCATTAATGCAGCCATTGACACACCTCCCATTAACCCAAGGCTACCTCCCCCATAAACTAAATGAATCTTTCTCTCAGCTAGTACCCAACCAAGATGATTTGCTGATTCTAAAAACTCTTTTTCTTTCCCAGGACTGGATCCACCGAAAACACAAATATTTCTGATGGGATGACTTGAGGAACCTGCCATGTCTACACACTTCTATATTTGATGAATGTATGGGTTGAGTAGAAATGAAGGGTAGGAAAAGAAGAAATTTATAGATGAGAATTTGAAAATGCAATCATACCACCTATATGTAGGCCAGCTGTTGTCTCACACTCTCTCTCTCTCGCTCTTTATTTAGTTATTTATTTATGTTGACAAATCATGTATGTACAGGTAGTTGTGATTGTGGCTCACATCTTCCCTTGGTTTTACGTTCAAGAACGGCTTAAACGCCCTCTATGGGTCGGGGATAGGCTTCCCATCCAGTTTTCTTAAAAACTGGCAAACAGGGTCTTTTTTTAGTCAGATTCCCAAGACTAAGTCGATCATGTTCTTTATGGAATTGTGGCCATAAATCATGAATTACACGATGCACATCTCCACTAGGATGCGTCTCAAGGGTCAACAAAAGATTATCTAAAGACCCCTTACTCAGTCCATCCTTAATGAATTGTATCTTATCTTCACGGTTTACAGATACCATTCCTAAAGAACGACATGTCACATTACAAGTCCATCTGGCACATCTGTGACAGACTTTCAGTCGTTTTGCACGACGTTTCTTTGCAAAAGTGCTTGTACCTGTTCCAGGCATGTGTGAAATGAAAGAATTAGAGGACTCACCTGATAATCATACCTTTGCTTCAATTAGCCAGCGAATATCTTCAGGAATTCCATGATTCATTAACAACCTCAATCTTGCACACCTAGCACGGTAAATTTTTGTAATTGCATTTAGAGGCAGAGCGGGAAAATACCTTTTCAACTTTTCAAGAGTGGTGTCCATTTTCAAATGAGAATTGGGGAAAAGATTCAAAGAAGGGAGAAAGAGCAGAGAATTGTACAAATATATACAAATATCAGTAATTTGGGAAACTGAAAGAACCGACTTAAGTCACGGAGTACCGTTATCCGCCATTTGACCGGGGTGAAAGAGAGACTAGAAAAACAAAAGTTATACCAAAACACAAAACAATGTGAGGAAAAAAAAAATCAATCTTTATATACAGGATCACTCAATTCAATATAGTCATTTTCAACTGAAAAATTGTCAAAATAAACTTTTAAACGATGCCCATTTACCTTGAAAACATTGCCATTCTTTGGATTCTCAATATCACAGGCCCCATATGGATACACATGTTTCACAATGAAAGGACCGCTCCATCTTGATCTTAGTTTTCCAGGAAATAAATGGAGTCGAGAATTATAAAGCAACACTTTTTGACCAACATTAAATGTTTTTCTCAGTATTTTCTTGTCATGAAAGTCTTTGATTCTTGCTTTATGAATTTTTGAATTGTCATATGCATCATTTCTTATTTCCTCAAGCTCATTTATTTGTAATTTTCGCAGCTGACTAGCATCATCAAGGTTTGAATTGAAAGCTTTTAATAGCCCAATAAGCTTTTATGTTCAATTTCCACAGGCAAGTGACAAGGTTTCCCATAAACTAGTCTATAAGGTGACATACCTAATGATGTTTTATAAGCAGTTCGATAAGCCCAAAGTGCATCATTAAGTCTTAAAGACCAGTCTTTCCTATTAGGGTTAACGGTTTTCTCCAAGATTTGTTTGATCTCCCTATTAGCAAGTTCTACTTGTCCATTTGTCTGGGGGTGATAAGGGGTGGTAACTTTGTGTGTAATTCCATATTTCTTCATTAAAGACTCAAATGACTTGTTACAGAAATGTGTTCCACCATCACTTATCATGGCCCGAGGGATTCCAAATCGACTCAAAATATTGTCTCTTAAAAACTTGATCACTGTTTTATGATCATTATTACGACTTGGAATTGCCTCTATCCATTTTGAAACATAGTCTACTGCGACTAATATGTAAACAAAACCAAATGATGGAGGAAATGGACCCATAAAATCTATACCCCAACAGTCAAAGATTTCAATGACAAGAATAGTATTTAAAGGCATCATGTGACGTTTTGAAATAGATCCTAACTTTTGACAGTTTTCACAAGTTTTGCAGAATGCATGCGTATCTTTAAACATGGTGGGCCAATAAAATCCACATTGTAAGATTTTTGCAGTTGTCTTTCTTGATGAGAAATGACCCCCACAGGCCTCAGAATGACAAAATTTAATAACACTACTTACCTCATTGTCGGGAATGCATCTTCGAAATATTTTGATCAGGACAATATTTGAATAAGTAAGGGTCATCCCAATAAAAGTTCTTCACTTCGTTCAAGAACTTTCTTTTGTCTTGAGTACTCCAATGAGCTGGCAAATGTCCTGAAACAAGAAAATTAACAATATTAGCAAACCAAGGCATTGTAGAGATAGAAAGTAAAGATTCATCAGGAAAGTAGTCATTAATTGGTGTGATGTCAGATCTTGAATCAGTTGTCAATCTTGACAAATGATCCGCGACAACATTTTCGGTGCCTTTCTTATCCTTGATTGTGATATCGAATTCTTGAAGTAACAAAATCCACCGCACCAATCTAGCCTTAGAATCCTTCTTAGAAAGAAGATATTTCAACGCTGCATGATCGCTAAAAACAATAACAGGTGAGCCAACAAGATAAGATCTGAATTTTTCACATGCAAATACTACTGCAAGTAATTCCTTTTCAGTGGTAGTGTAATTCATTTGAGCACTATTTAAAGTTTTACTTGCATAGTAAATCACATAAGGTTTCTTGTCTTTTCTTTGTCCTAAAACAGCACCCACGGCATAATCACTAGCATCACACATTATTTCAAAAGGTAATGACCAATCAGGAGGTTGAATAACAGGAGCAGAAGTAAGCAAGCTTTTAAGTTTAACAAAGGCTTCTTCACAATGTTCAGTCCATTCAAAAACATTATCCTTTGTTAGAAGGTTACATAATGGCTTAGATATTACACTAAAATCTTTGATGAACCTTCTATAAAAACCAGCATGTCCTAAGAATGATCTAACATTTTTAATAGATTTTGGTGCTGGTAAGTTGGCAATTAACTCGATTTTAGATTTGTCAACCTCAATTCCTATTGATGAAACAATGTGACCAAGAACAATACCATTTGTTACCATAAAATGACATTTTTCCCAATTCAGCACAAGATTCTTCTCTTCACACCTGTTCAAAACCTTTTCCAAGTTATTTAAACAATCATCAAATGAATCACCAAAAACAGAAAAGTCATCCATAAAATTTCAAGAAAACGTTCAACCATATCACTGAATATGCTAAGCATGCATCTTTGAAACGTGGCTGGTGCATTACATAATCCAAAAGGCATCCTTCGATATGCAAACGTACCAAATGGACATGTGAAAGTAGTTTTCTCTTGATCTTCAAATGCAATTTCAATTTGATTGTAACCTGAATAGCCATCTAGGAAACAATAAAATTCATGACCTGCAACTCTTTCTAGGATTTGATCCATGAAAGGTAAAGGAAAATGATCTTTTTCTAGTCATTGAATTAAGTTTCCTATAGTCAATGCACATGCGCCAACCAGTAATAGTCCTAGTTGGAATTAACTCATTCTTCTCATTTGTTATCACAGTAACTCCAGACTTTTTGGGTACAACTTGGGTAGGACTTACCCATTTGCTGTCAGAAATAGGATAAATGATTCCATTATCTAGAAGCTTAATGACTTCATTTTTCACTACTTCTTTCATATTAGGATTAAGCCTTCGTTGCATTTCTCTAGATGGTTTAGCATTTTCCTCCAAATAAATCTTGTGTGTGCAAATCAAAGGGCTAATTCCTTTTATGTCAGCTATGGTCCATCCTAATGCATTTTTGTGCATTTTCAGAGTTTGTAATAACTTACCTTCTTGATGAACATTAAGTTTGGAAGAAATTATTACCGGAAAAGTTTCATTTTCTCCCAAAAATGAGTATTTGAGATTAAATGGTAATGGCTTCAAATCGGGTTTTGGTGGTTGAACACTTGAAGGTATGGACTCAATTGATCGTGGTGGCAATTCCTCAATTTTTGGTCTCCAACTATTTGCCTTTGACTTTTCCTGAAAATAAACCATTTGCAAATCTTCAGATTCATTAAACTCAGTTTCACTGGAAGAATTTTCAAATTGATCATAGATTAATTTTTCAATAAAATCTACTTCCTGTAAATCATTATTATCTCCAGGTTGCTTGTAAATGTTAAAAACATTCATCTCTAATGTCATGTTTCCAAAAGATAACTTCATCACTCCATTCCTACAATTAATTAATGCATTAGAGGTTGCAAGAAATGGACGTCCTAAAATAACAGGAATTGGATTGCATGCTTCAACAGGTTGTCTATCCAACACCATAAAATCCACAGGAAAGATGAATTTATCAACTTGTACTAACACATCTTCAACTATTCCTCTAGGCACTTTTACAGATCTATCAGCAAGTAAAAGAGTTACAGCAGTAGGTTTCAACTCACCTAGATTGAGACTTTGAAAAACCGAATATGGAAGTAAATTCACACTAGCTCCAAGATCAAGTAAAGCTCTGTCAATTTTATGTTCTCCAATAAAGCAAGAAATTGTAGGACAACCAGGGTCTTTATATTTCAAAGCATTATCATTTTGAAGAATGGCACTTACTTGTTCGGCTAAAAAGGCTTTCTTTTTCACATTCAGTTTTCTTTTCACAGTGCACAGATCTTTCAAAAATTTAGCATAAGACGGTACCTGTTTAATAGCATCTAACAAAGGTATATTGATCTTTACCTGTTTGAAAGTCTCAAAGATATCAGAATTATGATTGACTTTCCTTTGTTTGGTCATGGCATGAGGAAATGGAAGTGCTGGCGGTGAATCAGCCTTTTCTTTGCAATGTTCAGGTTCAACCCCTTCCTTACCCTCAGAGATAGACTCTTCATCTTTCTCACAAGGTTCAAGAGTGGGTTTTTCAATAACCTTACCACTACGGAGAGTAGTGACTGATTTGACTTGATCCATATGTTGGTTTTCCGGAACCACTTGCACTTGAATTGTATTGCCCTTTGGGATTTTGTTGTGGTTGAGATGGAAACTTACCTTTCTCCTGAAAACTAAGAGCAGATGTGAACTTTGCAAGAGTATCTTTTAGATCTGCCATGGTTTGAGCATTTTGAGTGTTGATTGTCTCTTGCTTTTCAATGAATGTATGCAGTGTTTCCTCAAGATTTCTTCTAGGAGGGGGAACATAAGGAGGTGCATATCCATGAGAATTTTGAAAATTATGGTGTGCTTGAAATGGTGGCTGTGAAGTTTGTGCATTATTGTTACCATTCTTCCAACTGAAATTTGGGTGATTTCTCCAACCAGGGTTGTATGTTTGTGAGTATGGGTTATTACTTGGCCTTTGAAAACTATTTAAAGCATTGGCTTGTTCATGGAGACATTCCTTAAAAAGAAGGCAAAGTTGGACAATCATTGGTTGAGTGTTCATTAGTTTCACAAATTTGACACACAATTTCTTGAACAGATTTTAAACTGACCACTCTTTTTTAATTCTAGTGCCTCAACTTTTTTAGCTAAAGATGTAAATTTGGCTTGGAGGTCATGATCTTCCCTAAGGTTGTACATGCCTCCATTAGATGTATGAGGTTGAGTTTTACCTGGTGCCTCACACGTGCCTGTGGTGTCCCAATTTTGAGCATTTTCAGCTAACAAGTCTAGGTACTCCATTGCTTCATCAGGGTCTTTATCTTCAAAAGTTCCATTGCACATCAATTCCACCATTTGCCTATCTTTAGGTGTTAACCCTTCATAAAAATTGTGAAACCAATCTCCATCTTTTCAAAACCATGATGAGGACAGGTGTTAAGCAAGTCTTTATATCTATCCCAACACTTGTAAAATGTTTCTCCTGGTTTTTGAGTGAAAGTGGTGATTTGTCTTTTGAAAGAGTTTGTTCTATGAGAAGGGAAAAACTTCTTTAAAAACTGTTGTTGCATTTCATCCCAAGCACGAATGGATCCTGACCTAATATTTTGTAGCCATGTTTTAGCTTTATCTTTTAATGAAAAAGGAAAAAGCTTTAATCTGATGGTGTTCATGCTACAATTTAAGTCATTATAGGTGTTACAAACTTCTTCAAATTCTCTTAAATGCAAGTATGGATTTTCCAATTCTAAGCCATGAAAAGTGGGTAAAAGTTGAATAATACCTGGCTTAAAATTAAAATGAGACGCATCAGGAGGAAAAACAATACATGATGGTGCACTTGTTCTTATTGGATTCATGTGATCTTTAAGTGTTCTCGCACGATTATTCTCATTATTCTCATTATTCTCATTATTCTCATTATGAATTGACTGGTTATCTTCTTCGGCCATGTTTTCTAAAGAAAATGAGGATTTCCTAGAAAGTCTACCACTTAATGTACGTGTCCAAACTCTCATGCAAGTGCAAAGAAAAGAAAAGAAAAAGAACAAAAATTAGAAAAAACAAATAAAAGTAAAAACAAAAGAAAATAAAAGAAATATATAATTTATACAATACTTACCTTCCCCGGCAACGGCGCCAAAAAACTTGACACGACCAAAAGATTGATGTCTTCTCCCAAGTGCAGGAGTGTCGAAGTAATAAATAACCCGGCAAGACCGGGGTCGAACCACAGGGAGGTTAATTGTATAAATTATAAATAACAACACGATAACAACAACAACAATAACAACAATAATAATAGTAATACTAAGAGTAATAATAATAATACTCAGTACGTGGCGTTGTTATACCTGAGAATGATCTAAAAGATCGGGTCACAGGTTTCCAGCCTATATACTGAGTTTATGAAAATATTAAAGAGATATATTATATAATATAAACAGATTTCTGATGCGAATGAACAAGGCAAGACCAACAATGTCAGGATCCTTGATCAAACACAGAGCATACTTAACGTACATATAATATAACAAGAATGTAAATAATAATAATAGTAGTAGTAATAATAAAGAGAGCTTTGAGAGGTAAGGTTGATGTAAGGATTAAACAATAATAAAAACAAATGTAAAGGTTAGAGGATTCACTAATGGTATTTCAAATAAATATAATATAAACTCTTTTTATTACTCAACTGGAAACCACACACAAAGGAGGTTCCAATCGGATGATTTATCGTTATTAGCTCATTATAAATTGTTAACATGATCATATTAATTATCTTATCTAAGTAACACCATACTTATAAATATCATCAGGCATTCATGTTGCTAGTTTATGTTAACAACAAATCAAGTTCCTATCATAATAATGATGTCGGCCGAAAACTATGAAGGATCAAGCATTTGATGTACCAAGTGTTATACAACACAAATCTAGATTAAACATTAAGCAAGGTATTAAGAATTAGTAAGATAAAAAGATAAAACATGTTAATAACAATCTTTCTTGGATATAAACATTAAAGTCCATGTTAAGTTTATATTATATCTATTCTAACACCACTAGTGAAACCTTTTCACCTTGACATAATTAACTTAGCTAAACATAATGAAGAAGAAAAACATAAATAAACAATAAAGAACATAAACATGATATAAGTTAACTAAGTATAGGAAAGGAAATGAAAAAAAGCATAAACAAGATATTAATATAGCATGAAAGAAAAGTTGAACATTACAAAGAGAGAAAGCAAGAAGATGATTTTGATCTGAAAAATAATATATAAATACATGGCAAATGCCTCCTTTTATAGGCTAAAAATTAGAACTATTGATTGGTTGAAAAACTATTTAGTTGGTGGCCAACCATTGATTTGGTGGCTGGTTTTTGACAATGTTGGCTGCTGGTTCTTGACATTATTGGCTGGTTATTGATATTGTTGGCTGGTCAAAACGTCATTGCTAACATCATAATTAGAGCCCTTTGTTCCATTAAAGCTGTGGGCAATTGTCTTAGCTTTCCAACAAAAAAAACCAGAGATCATTTGGACTTCTAGAACTCAAGATATGAGCTGAAAACCGAACAGTGTCCGAGCTGCAGGACAGGTTCCGACTTCTCCGTTGTTCCTAAGATCTGAACTTGAAAATGGCAGATTTGAGTCTTGGACTCTTCATGAAAGTTGTAGGTCTATGTCTTAGCTTTTCGATTCATATAAAGTAGACCTAAATCCGAGTTCTACAACTCCAGTTATGATCCAATAACCGAATGGTGTTCGAGTTTGGAATTGAACCAGCATCTCTTCTCTTAGCCTAGTCCTCTTTTTGTCTCTTCACTTTCAATAGTTAATCACATCAATAAATCCTTTGAATTGTGAGATATACCTGCATTCAAAATAAACATTTACCATAAATTAAAGATATATTATATTATCAGACTTGTTATTATAAAACATGTTGTAGTTAGGGAATTTAATGATACTTTAGTGCAATACGATGATATAAAACCTTAATGAGAATGCACTTTTAAGTACTAATCACATATGACCGATAATGTTTTGCTGGTTATTTGTACTTCTTAGATCAAAGTTATGAAGGAGACTTATTTCCCTAAAATAAATGAAATGTACCAGGGAATTGCTGCCAAGTTACAACAGGTAAATTGTCTCTGCAATTTCTTCTGGATTATCTGTAAAGCCCCATAAATAAAAATAAATAGATAAATAAAAAACATAAGATCGAAGCAATGTATCAATGAGTAATGGAGATTCGGTATGAAAGAAATGAATAACTAGTAGGAATGATAATAAATGTGTCATGTGATAGAGAATGATCTTCATAAACAAATTTAAAGGTATTGTTGAAGTCGAAATGAAAGTCATGATTTTTAATGTAAAACTCGTAATGTTAGTGAAATTAGTAATGAGTTTCATTGGATAAAAGAATAAGAAAAACAAGAAGATATGTAAACCCGATCTAAAAACTTATTTTGACAAATTAGTGATAAATGTTGTAATATTGAATTTATTGAGATAAATTAAGGAGAAATGTCATGAGAATCTAAGTAAATAAAGTAATGCATGAAATATATTTTATCATAAAAGACATTGATTGTCTAGTTTTACGATATCAATGATATATCTCAATCTAATTGTTGGATTGGGCTGAAATTTTATAAGAAACCCCCAAACTTATTGGCTTATCTTAGGTTAAAATTTCATGTCAATCGGAGTTTGGGAAGACTTTACGAGAGTACTCAAAATCGGGTAAATTAAGAAGATGACACAAGGGGCATTAATAAGGGTATTTTGGTAATTTTACAAAAAAAATCCCCTCTCCTCCTTTAAAGACAGCCCATGTCCTCTACAAATGGAGTAAACAAGAGGGAGACCATTGTTCTCCCATTTTCTTCATCTCCTTTTCATTTCTTCAAGCTAAATCGAAAGGGAGTGTTTTTGGGAGGATTATATCCAAGAAAACAAATCAAGTGACTAATACTTGAAGAGTTATAAAGCTTGGGAAAAACAAAGAGTAGAAGCTAGAACTTGAAAGAGGAGGACATGAGTTTTGTATATTTTTGCAAGAATTCATTGAAATAAGTTAAAGTAGCAAAGGTAAGGAACATACCCTCAAGTAATTTCGTTTTCCTCTCTTGTTCTTGCATGAGGAGAAGAAAACCTCCAAGTTTAAAATTCTAGGGTTCATGTAAATATTTTGGGTGAATGATTGTTCTTGTGAATTTTGAGATTAATTGCATGATAATGGCTTGAAACTATGGGTTTTGGGATGGCAACCGGGCAGGAATGTCGGCAACCATATCTTGGCTTTCCACCGTTGGATTAGATTGCTTTTTGGATATATTATTATGCTCAATGTCACCTACATTCTAACCGGAGGGATTGTCAATATCAGACTTCGTTTGAGGTCTGTCACTGGAGGAACATTTCTGGAAAATCACCCTTCAAGACAGCCTCGTTTGTCGGCCATTATATCATCTTTTCACCATTGGATTGGTCTGGATTTTGGATATATTGTTCATCTAGATGTTATATAAAATTTGAACAGTAAAGATTAGAAACAAACACTCCTACCAGAAATTGTACTTCCTGGACAGTAGGTCTCCAATTTTCAGGTCAATTCGGTATTGTTCTATTATAGGGAGGTTTAATCATTGGATGTATGTTAATTTTGGATATGTTATTCTAAAGATGATGATGTATAATTCCACCGTTTGGATTTATTGAATTTTAAATTTACAGAATGATGTTTTAAGTCTGGTTTAAGAAATATTGAATGAGAATATGATGTTTAACATAAAAAGTATGTTTTGGGACTAAGGATAATTGTAATGGGTTTAATGATGATGGAAGTGTTTGAGTCATGTTTGATGTGTTGATAAGTGATGGTATAGTTAAATTCTATAAAAAATAGTGGTGGATTAATACTTTGGTTTTGTTGGAATGGGAAGCATGATATGGGAAAGTATGTTGGGATAAATTGAAACTAACTTTGAAAAATTAACCTTTATTGTGATTGGCCATGCTAGTTAAATAGGTGTTGGAATGTTTGGTAAATTATGTGTCTTGATGAAGAAATGAATGGGAAATCATGGTAAGGGATATTGTAAATTGAATTATGATACAAAGAATCATTTTGAGTATGCTTTGAAAAAAAAAGAAGAATGGCATGTGTAGTCATTGCTAGAATTTAAGTTAAATTACATTGTTTGGTGACAAATTAAATGTTTTGGGACATTAGAAAAATATCGGTAACGAAAAGTCATGTCCTTTGGACATTTAAAATCTTTGATGAAGAATTGAGTTAATTGGACGGTTAATGTTAGTGTAAATAAATTCTAATATAAATGAATTTAAATGACAAGTAAGAGAATAAAATACATTCATGGAAATTGTTTACGGAAGTATTTGATTTTGTGAATTTATGAATATTATGAATAAATCAGGAAGATTCAAATATTGATTCAAAATGTTATATTGAAAAGTAAGTAGGAGAAGCATTCGCTCAACTTCTCAAGAGCTTGTATAGTAGGAGCTTAAGTAGAGACTGCAGGAGAGGCACAATAACAACAAGGGAGCGTGAGTCGAGCTTCTACAACTGGTAGGTGTCTTATACCTACACTTTTTACGTAGCGTTAATTCACTAACTTATTAAATTCTTGGTCTTTGCTTCTATGGGTGAAACCACAGAGAAAGGATAAAGTCAAAGAAATGAGGAATTAAAATGGCTTTGAGTACTAGATTGGTTTAAAAATATGAATTACGTTAATAGACTTCGTTGATGATCGTTTCTGGAACTTGATTAGCGCCCGAATGCAAAGGCTAATGATGTTAGTAAGGTTTACTAAAATCGACATAATCATCCCTGAAAATGAGGGATACTGAACTTGATTAACTACTCAGGCAAGAATAGTTAATAATATAGACCGGTGTTGTCGATATTGGCAATCACACAAAACTTGATTAGCTATTCCTGAAGTGAAAGCTAATGATGTCAAGAATCTTGACATCAACATTTTCAGAAATATTCCAATGTATTATGGAAAGAAAAATCTGATTGGCTATTTCAAGTTAGAAATAGTCAATGACATCAATCAGTGGCATTGATTTTGGCATTTACAATGAACTTGATTAGTCAGTCCTAATATGGAAGACTAATGACACTAATGGAAATTCATTTGTGTCAGCATTCCCTTCCAAGTTTTGGGGGAGAGGTATTATAATGGTATTTATGATAGGGAATAATTAAAAGTGTTCATGAAATTGAGGATTGACATCTTGATAGGATTATTCATTCGGCCATGAAGAGGTGGATATTGATTAGAAATTGTGGAATAAGATGGGCGGAGGAACTAGTTACCCGGTAATGAGCTAGCTAGTGGCATCATTGTTTTGTTTTTAATGACTGGAATATGCAACTTGAGTTAAACGTATTTAGGTGGTGTTAATAGTGTCGAGATAATTAACTTGTCATAGTATAAATGGAATGTTGGATGATACTTTACGGTTAAACAAAAATGGTAAATTGTGTTTATGTTATGGATTATTGAAGAAATAAATTAAAAATAAATAAATTGATGAAGACCTAATCCTTGTGAAGGATGTAGGCAAATATCGTATCGCTTGGGACGTGAGAATAAAAGTTCATTAACCATGGTAGGTGTTATATACTTGAGGAATGCAATCATATATATTAATTGATGAGTTGTAATTGATACAATGGTTAATGAAATTGATGGTAATTATAACAGTGTAATAAAATGCCAATAACATTGATGGATAATGAAATTTGGCCTTAATTATGGTGGCCAAATGAGATTAGATTGATGAATTAAATAGATTGATGTATGTATGGTATTTATATTATTTGAAAATAGATCAGATATGAATATTGTGAAAATGATGATAGATTCCATGATAAGGGGAGATTTTACGTAAAATCTAAAGAAAAATCGAAATGTGCCAAAATGGGCACAAGAAATATGTAAGCTGAATAAATTTATAAACCAAAAGTGGACCGAAATCATGATGAGTTTGATGATTTATATGAAAAAGCCATAATGGGTATAATAAATGTTGGGATTGAAATTGACATAAAGAGATAGAGAGTAAGAGAGAGAGAAATCACATGGTAGATATTATAACGAATTAAATGTGCTCTTGAGATGAAACAAGACACAAAATGAAAATGTTGAATGATTCCATGAATGATGAATAGAGATGTAATAATGGAAGGTTAAATGAGAATTTCAAAGAATTATGATTGCATATCGTTGAATATATGTTTAATTACTTGTGCAGGTATTGTGTGATTTTCCTTCTATGCTATATTTTATTTTTACTACATTTAATCTATACATTAAGAAATTGCAAGTTCTTTAGATTCATGGTAAGAGTAGTTTTTTAGGTCCTCTAGTCTTCTTTTGTATGATTAAATAAGAAGATGGATATTAATGTATTTTGTCTTTAACGAACTAAATGACGTAATATGAAATAATACTCCTTTTACATTAAGTGTCAGGACATAAAAATGTATTATTTTGTATTTGTAATCTTAATGTTTGTTTTTATGAATTATGTGTGTTAATGAGAAATAAATGAACATGCAAAATGTTATGCATGTACCAAGCATGATGTGAAATTAAGGTTTTACATGATTATGATATGATTGAGAAATGAGTATAATTATACAGGATGATTGTTGATAACTTGGGACCTTCGAGTATAAGGGAAACTTTGCCGAAATTTCAGCAGGAATTTCAACAAGTCGTAGATAAGTTCAGTGGAAGAAAAAAAAATACCCATATTTTTTAAGTTAGGGCTCCAAGTTCTTTTACGAATATATTAAATTACAGGGTGTTACATTATCTGCCCATGCATGATTATATGCAATTTTCTCACGTTGAGCTTTTGTATTAATTTGTTTTCCTAATCAGCATTGCCTGTCACTGTATCATCTGCACTGTTGAGCTTTTGCATTATTCCATTGAATCATAACCATATCCAGTATTGTTGAATTTTATAGAAAATGAGGTTGAAATTCTGAATGTCTCACATCATAACTGCATATTTGATAAGGACATTTTTGACATTTTTTTGTGTGCTTAGGAGAGTATTGAAACGGGAATAAGAATGGTAGTACTTACACAACCCTTTGCATCTTTCCATTCCATCAATATCGACATCCTCTCGAGTTTCCAGCATTAATTCCACTCTGCTATTGCTATTTTTATCTCAACTAATTTATGTTGTCCTCTGCCCTTTTTTTGTTATTTTATTTTTATCAATCCCCTTAAGTTTGTTTGTGTTACTTTCTTTCTGACTGGCACCTGAAGAAATCAAGCATATGGCCGATAATGTTTTGCTGGTTATTTATACTTCATAGATCAAAGTTATGAAGGAGAATTCCCGGTTGCAATCATTGAATGTGCAAGGTTTTATACCAATGATGCAGCCGAACAATATGTCAAGCTTGCAGCATGGCTCTTTTTCATCTTTATCTGGGGTTTCTATGTCACAACCAATCATGATGATGCGGGACGAGGGATATTAAGAAAAGAAAAGGGGGAAGAGAGAATGATATTGTAACAAAAATATTTGAGCTTGTCATCTTGAATCATCTCTTCTAGAATTTTGTCCCTTTCCTTGCCTGGGGCATCAAACATCAAACATCAAACATCAAACATGACCTGACATGTTGAGGAAACAAAAGGGAGGTGTTTTTTTAAACACAAGGCAGATTTTTATGAGGGCAAATCTTCAGGTCCATCAGGTTCGCGTCAAGAGTGATACTAGTTTAGTTGTCTTTTGTTTTTTACCATGTAAATTATTAGTAAATTAAATGATTTATTTCCTAAAACTTGAGATGTTATATCAATCCGTAAATTTTGTATGTGTTGTCTTTAATATAATATTTGAAACTCTAAGTACCTATTTAATCATGCATGTTTATAGTTGAAATTAAATCTTTCATTTGAATTACATTATATGATGTTATTGAATAAGATGTTTTATGTTGATGATAATGAGTTGGGTTGAGATCTAGGATGATTCGGTCGTAATTGAGTTATGAGATGTGAGATATTATAAGTGTAAATAGGGTATATGTTGATAACTTGAACCTTCCAGTATAGAGGGAATCTACCGAAATTTTAGTAAAAATTTTGGTGTAACCTGTATATTAAAAAAAAGATTTTACCTGAACGTAGAAAATCGAGGTTGAATATATAATATATCTTCTCCTTTGATCTAACTAGATTTTTTTTAAACACAAGGCAGATTTTTATGATTTTCTTCCTTTTGGTCATTAAATTTTTTCTTAGAAGGGGCTTTGGTTTGATTCCAACAAGCTGCGGGCAAATCTTCAGCATTTCGACAGGCAGCCTCATGAGCAAAAGAAAGACAATCTGCAACCACTCCAAGCTTGTCGTTGCTCCCTGTTCCGATTAGAAACAGAGATTCAAAAAGCTATGCTACTATCCCGAGACAAGAGTTCCAACGAAATCTACTGTAAGTTCCCAAGACACTCTTTTTCCAGAAAATCATTCCTCTGCTTTGTATAAAGTGATCCATGAATCTGTAGAAGAGGAAGCTGTATGGTTAGGATATAGTCTTGTTGGGTCAATTAAAGAGGGTGTGAATTAACGTAGGCCCGGTTTCACTATGCAATAGAGACATTGAAGATAAATCAGGAAGAGGAAAAGAAGCCTCAATCGCTCTCAACATGAGTGTTTGAAGTGGCTCGACTCAAAGAAACCAAATTCAGTTGTTTATATTTGCTTTGGAAGCATGGAAAACTTCACTGCCTCTCAGCTTAAGGAGATTGCAGCAGGCCTCGAATCTTCTGGGCATCAGTTTATCTGGGTAAGTTAGAAGAAACAAAAAGAGTCAAGAAGACAAGAAAGATTTTACCTGAAGGATTTGAGGAAAGAATGGAAGGCAAATGGCTAATTATCAGAGGAAGGGCACTCTAAGTTTTGATTCTTGATCATGAAGCAATAGGTGCATTTGTGACTCACTGAGGATGGAACTCAACTCTTGAAGGCATAAGGCCAATATTTTCTGAGCAATTCTATAATGAAAAATTGGTGACTGATGTTTTAAAAACTGGAGTTATGGAATGGCTTAGAGTGCATGGAGATCATGTTAAAAGTGAAGCTGTAGAGAAGACAATCACTCAAATTATGAGTAGCGGAGCAAAGAAACGGCCAGGAAGGCTGTTGAAGAAGGTGGATCTTCTTGCTTCGATTTCAATACTTTGATTATGAGGCAATTTATTTTCAATGAATAACTGAGGTGGGGTCGCCCTTGAAACAAAGGCATAGAATATTTTGTTTATACTTTAGTAGTGGTTTTGGCCATTTATTTCAGACAAGTATTGAGAGTTGAAAGAGTAATCACACTCGAGATAATGACCAATCCAAATCAGTTCCCTTCCTAATGGTTCAGGAATGAGAAGTCCAGCTTATATATTTGATGTAGAGACAGTACACTACAAATTAAGAACCCAATAACTAGACAAACAATCATCACAAACTAGGAATGACTGTCTTCCCAGTAACAAATTCACCTTCTGAAGTTGGAAAACTTGCGAAAACTAGCCACCACAAAATAGTAGCATGTATCGATGCAGTCTTCGATGATGCACAACCACCTGCGTCGCCAATATGGATTGATGTAGAGAACTGCTGCAATCGTCATCACCACAACTGTGTAACATACACCGAAACTGATGTAGAAAAACTCCATGTCTATGAAACCATCATCTCCTTGTTCATCATCAGGCACTAGCTGTGATGGCACTACTTCCTCACTACAATTGTTTTGCAATGGAGGTCCACACAAGAAAGGATTTCCTTCGTAACAGCTTTCATCGAAGGTCCCAAACTGATTTTTTCTCTCTGGTGTCCTACCTGACAAGTTATTATGCTCCACACTAAAAACTTCCAGTGTGGTAATTTCAATAAGTTGTGGAGGGATGGCACCATTCAAGTTGTTGTAAGAAAGATCCAAACTCTCAATCTGCTTTAGGTTTGAGAATGTTGCAGGGATAGATCCAGTGAGATTGTTGTGTGACAAGTTTAATGACAGTATCTCACCTAAGTTTCCAAATTCTAGTGGGATTGCTCCTACGAAGTTGTTATTAGAGAGATCAATACCAAACATGTAGCTGAGAACTTTCCCCTTGTAACCATAATACATATTTTTAGTTGTAAATTCTATCACTTCTTCTGTAAAGTTCAGTGGAAAACCCTTTTCCAACCTTTGAATGCTTTCCATTAGTGTTGGACTCATTTTTCATCATAATCATTTACCATGTAATCTGATCGAAAACCAGCTTGGGGAACCACTACTTTCTGGGAATTTTCCTTGAAAGTGAGATTGCCTAAACAAGAGGGTAGTGGACCAGAGAGCTGGTTCTGTGAAACATCCAAAAATGCTTAACTGTTCTAAGAAGCATAACTGAACAGGGAGCTCACCATCAAAGTAATTAGCCTCAGAAGAAGAAAACTCAATGATGAGAGATTGCCAATCCAATTTGGAATGGAGCTGGTGAAGCTGTTATCTCGAAGATCCATCGTAACCAGGGAAGTGCTGTTATAAAATCCATATTTTAATGGACCGCTCAATCTATTTTTGGATAGATGAATATGGGTTATTTGTGGTGGATTGAAACAAGATGGCACATATCCAGACAAGTTGTTCTCAGAAAGGTTCAAATATTCAAGGTAGTCAAGCTTACAAAAAAAGTCTCTTGGGATCGGACCCTTAAAATGGTTTTTGGACAGATCAAGTACTCCACCGTATGAAAAATTAACAAAGCTCCTCGGAAGCATGCCTGAAAATTGATTGTTACTCAAATCCAATACATTCCATTCATTCCACCCAATCCAGTCATTCCACCTATATAATGGAATATCTGATATCTGACCCCAAAAGTTGTTACCATTTAGGTAGAGAAATTTTAAGGTAGAAGAATTGAACACTGAGGTCGGTAATTGCCCACTCAAATTGTTGTTTGACAGCTTGAGAACCCATATTTTTGTTAGTTTTTCTAGTTTTACTATAGACAATTGATTGTTGGATAAATCTAAAGTTCCCGGAAAACTAATATTTCCTAAACATGAAGGAATACAACCTGTGAATCCATTCTTGGCCATCCTTAAGGTGTCTAGATTTGGAAAGATCAAACAAATATCTTTTGGAATTTGACCGTTCATGTTGTTGTTGGATATATCTAATTGGGTCATATTTGGACATGGGTGATCTGGCAATTGCAAAGTACCAACAAAGGAGTTCTCGCTCAGATATAGTCGCTTCAATCGTGTATTGTTCTTAAGCAACCACGATGGAAACATTCCGGTGATGTTGTTGTGGGAGAGATCAAGGGCTCTTAAGTTGTATTGGTAATAGAGGAAGTCGGGAATATCTACATTGAGTGCTTCCGATGTTGGACTACTTGAGAAGCGGAAAAAGACTAATTGGAACTTTGGAATCAAATTATCATAGGCAGCAGGTTCTATTACTAGTTTGTTGTTCTCATTGGAGAAGAACTTGAGGCTTGAGTGGTTCATAAAAGGCTTCATTGAAATGGGAACTTCAAAGAGGTTATTTGATAGTGAGAGGAATTTAAGGGATATGAGGTTAGTAAGAGGACTAGAGGCAATATTTCCAGTAAATTGGTTTTCAGAAACATCTAATATTTGTAAAGATGACAAGTTCCCCAAACAATCTGGGAGTGAACCCCTAA
Organism: Populus alba; assembly: GCF_005239225.2. Lineage (NCBI taxonomy): Eukaryota > Viridiplantae > Streptophyta > Magnoliopsida > Malpighiales > Salicaceae > Populus > Populus alba. The sequence continues at coordinate 4,507,400 of NC_133286.1, read as the reverse complement.
ATTATTTCCAAAGAGATATAACTGCTTTCAGATTCTTCAATTCATACCAACCTGTACAATTTATCTTGAAACAGTCAAAATAGTGTTGAAAGAATCTTTTATTTGTGATGTAATCATTATAGGCGGATGGAGAGTTGTTACTTACCTTGAGCGGGAAGGGTGCCATGGAGGTCACATTCACCAACAGACAATACTTGAAGAGCAGGCAATGCTCCAATGTCCTGAAGAAAGTTTATTGGGAGAGAAAGTATTATCTAGATACAATTCTTCAAGGGTGCTCGAATTGAAGAAAGTCCCTATGAAAAAGAAAGAAGAAGAGACATGATGAAAATAGCCATTCCATTCAATATTATTAATTAAGATTTAAGAAACTAAACTATGATTAGCCTTGACTTAAATTAGTATCCCTGAGAGAATTGATATTGAATAGTGAGATGATTTTTGGATAGAAACAACAAATTGCCTGAAAAATCTAGAGATTTCAAAAGGTATTGTTAAAAAATAGAGTTAATAATAGAAGATGCCAAGAGATATTCATAACTTTACCATTGACAGTCATCGATCCTAGCAACATATTGTATGATAGATCTAAAGACTTGAGAGAAGAAAGTCCACGCAGATGTGATAAAATGTTGTCGTTGAATATATTATTATGGCTCAGGTCTAGGTTCTCGAGTTTCCCTAAATGTGATGATTTGATCTCAAAACCTGCAAGAGAGTTAATGTTTTTAAGAGTAAGTCTTAGATAGAGACTAAAGATAATTAGAATTGATGAGTTAATGTTTCAATTGATATATGATTCTCAAATTATACATAAACAAATGATACATGAGCGATCGCATATTTAATTATATAAAGTCGTTAAAGATTAAAAACAATTTTTAAATATCATTGTAATTGGAAAAAAAATAAAAATAAAAAACAATTTATGGATATAAAGTCGTTAAAGATGGAAGCCAGGTTATGATCTCAACAGTAATTAAGACAAGAATAATAATTGATCCTAGATAGAAACATATTGCCTAATTTTGCAAAACTAATTAATTAGTTTTAAAAAAATTTAGAAACTTTTTCACGTTTTATTTCTTCTATGTCCAAATATTTCACCATTCACCACGACTATAAGGCAATATCCTCCACCACATAATAATATTTTGATTAAAAAAAGAGGGAATAATAAATGGCTACAAACAAGAATTAAATATCAAATATGTGGGTTTTATGTTGTTCTCTTTATTGACAAAAACAGTTGAGAGTTTTAATAATTACAATTTTCTTAATTATAATATTATAGGAGAGAGCTTCATATTATGTTATTCAAAACCCATTCAAACTCAAATGCATTTAAAAAAAAAAAACTATGTATTATACCTGATTCTGTCAACATATTCTCTGACAAATCCAAAGACTTGAGGGATGAAAGCCCACTCAAAATTGATAAGATTCTGCTGTTCAATCGATTGTTACTCAGGTCAAGGTCTCTAACTTTCCCAGCCTCATCGGTTGGAGTACTTGAAAACCAACAAGATATACATAAAAAAATATACAGTGCATAGATTAAGGAAGAAGATAGATTGCAAGTAATGTTTTGATCATCCTAGTTTTGATCTCTTTAATCTCTTCATGTCTTATTAGAAAAACAATTATTGGATAAGATCAAAGCTCCGTAGATATAATTCTTCATAGATGAAATCGCAATCAAACATGATGAAATGCTATCGTTGATACTTATATATATATATATATATATATATATATATATAATATATATATATATATAAAGTTCTCAATTTTCTTGATAAAGAGAATGTAACTTACTATTGATAGTCCAAATATTTCACCATAAAATAATATAAAGCCATGATTAAAAAGAGAGGAAATAATAAATGGTTACAAACAATAATTAAATATCAAATATGTGGTTTTTATTGCTGTTCTCTTTATTGATATAAAACAGTCGAGAGTTTTTCTAATAAAGAAATCGGCAGTCTCTCTCGTTGCCTGTCTAGTGATTTGTATTAGAGAGTTTTTTTTGATAGTTTTTATTAAATATATATAAAGTCGTCCTCATTTTTGTTGATAAAAAAACAATATAATTAAGAGAATGTCATGTGAAAGCATTTAGTTAGAAACTGTGTATTATACCTGATCCTGTCAGCTGATTTGCCTGATAGATCCAAAGACTTGAGAGAAGAAAGCCCACTCAGAATTGATAAAATGCTGATGTTCAATTGATTGCCACGCAGGTAAAGGTTCTCTAATTTTCCCAGCCTCATCGGTTGGAGTTGATAACCTACGTGCAAGATATACATAAAAAAATATACAGTGCATAGATTAAGGAAGAAGATAGATGCAAGTAATGTTTTTGATCCCTTTAATCTCTTCCTGTCTTATTAGCAAAACAATTATTGGATAAGATCAAATCTCCATAGATATAATTCTTCAATTCTCTTGATAAAGAGAATGTAACTTACTATTGATAGATCCTGTCAGCTGATTGACTGACAGATCCAAAGACTTGAGGGATGAAAATCCAGTTAGAGATGGAAAAATGCTTATCGTTGTATTTATTCCCACTTAGATGAAGGTTCTCCAGCTTTTTCAACCTTGATGACAAGACTTTGAGACCTGCATGATGTTCCTCAAGAGCATATTGAAAGGAAATAATTAAACGCATAGAAAAAAAATGATACGAGGAGGAGAAAAGAAAAGGTTTCAAAGCTAAATAAATAACTAAAAGGTTACCATAGAAGCTACCTGATCCAGCTGTCAACCCAGTGCCTGATAGATCCAAAGACTTGAGAGTGGAAAGGTTACCATTGAAACATGACAAAATGCTTTTATCATTATTAAATCGGTTAGCACTTAGGTCAAGTTCCTCAGTTTTGATGATAGGACTTCGAAGCCTGGAAGAGAATCATCAAAGCAAGATAATTGACATTAAACACCAACCAACCTTCATTTATTTTATGATTATAATTAAGTGCAGAAACATTGAACTAACCTTCATTCTCCAAGCAGCCAACCATCCAGTCTCTCTCAATGTAAGACTTTGCAATTCTTAAAAGGCTGAAACAAAGATGCGTTGAGAACCCAATCGCCCAAGCGGAAATCCGTCGCACCGAAAAGAGAGAGTTGGATCACTCGCCTTGTAGTGTTATCACACTCGATCCCATACACTCACAACAATTACTACCGTCCACCCAAGCTCTCAAGTAAATGTGATCTGGGTTGATCAAAGATTGGATCTCCAAGAGACCAACCCTCTCTTCCTCCAAACATCCATAACAACGACCATACCATTCGCCAACCAGAGTCAATAATGCTAGCAGCATCAAAGCCCCAATTCTTTTCATCATCATCTTAGATAATTCTATGAATTGTAGAATATTGTTGTTTGTTATGTGCCTTTGGGCAACCATAGAGGTCCTATTTATACTACACTTTGGCCATTTAATTTCCTTGACTTTATCTGCATATATTGTGCAGGTTCCATGTTTGGAGATTTGAATATTATTTTATTTCTTTTTGGAAATATTCTTGATTTGAATATTATTTTATTTTATTGTTTAGCACTTAGTCTATTTACATTTTAATTATATTTTGGTTACTAATTATCCAATTTATATAAATAAAATAAAATAAAAAAATTATTGTAGTACTTCAGCATTGTTATCGACATTTGTATGTGATTCCGTGTAAGATCTTTTTTACTTTATAATTATATTTCTCTCGTCATAATTTAGAATCATTTAGGAGCCTACTTGCATGGTGTCATCTCACTATCATATATATAATTAAATACATAAATTATCAATAATTATAAATCTTATCCCTGTGAATTGTGTGGCTATAGATTATATACAAAAACTTCAAATACATAACATACATACACACTCTTTTGTTTTTATGTTAGGAAACGTATTCATGACTTGTTTTTTATTACATTTTAATATTAAATATATTTTTTTTAATCGAGTCAAAAGATATATCATTTATATGATTAGAATGAGAAGACTAATCATTTTTCTAGTTTTTCTCCCTAGTTATAAAATACATCTGGTTTTTCAATTCCAGATTTTAAGATAAAAGGAATTTATTTCTTGAAATTAAGGCATTAAACAATATACAAATATTTTTAAAAAATTAAAATAGTTTGTAAAAGTAAATTTAGTTTTTGATTGAAGTGCAAACTAGTAGTAAATGAATAAAAAGAAACTTTATTGATTATCTAATGAGTTACTTCTCTAAAAAGGATGCTATACAAATGGAGCTTCCAACAAAAAGATATGGGCAGTTCGAGGGAAAAAATGATTCGTAAATTGAAAAACAGCAGCAGTAAGTAATAATTACAAAACACGATACGGAAACCAAATTGAAAAAGTGAGCAAGAATACAAAACTGGTTACATGTATCAAAAGGAACTGGAACCAATTTCTCCACCACTGTATGTCCCTTTTGTTCAGTCTATGTTTGGTGCAATCACCTAAAGCTAGAAACAAAAACAGCGCATTACTCAAAATATATGTTGCAAATTGCAAACACGTGCTAACAATAAATTGTGGCCACAGGATTTGCTTCGACCCCAGAGGCCGTTGAGGATATTCGTCAAGGAAAGGCTCACCCTCTTGATTTTATTATTTAATTTTCTAGGTAAATTAATTATCGACAGGAATCACAAACAGAAATGTTCTGTTTGTGAATTTTTTGTCGGTAATTTTTTGTTTGTTAATAATAAAAAAATATTATATCTGATAGATTTACTGATAAGTAAAACACGCTAAAAAAAATTTACCTGCTTCATTTCCTCGGTAATTTTCTCGGGAAGCTTGTTATGTAACCTTCAAACATACCGTATGCAATTCTGTCAGTGACTATTTAAAAAAATATATTTTAAAAAAAATCTATTTAACAAAACTAGAAAAAATAATTAAATAATTAAAAATCTATTTAAAAATCTATAAATAAATCAACTAAAAATTGATCTCACATGAAAAAAAATCCTACAACAACATTCATAAAATTATTAAGAACAAAAAAAATTAAAAAAAATAAATAAAAGAACAAATATAATGAAAAAGAACACAAAAAAGAAGAAAAAAGAAAAATCTTACCTTAATGTAGTTGCGAGTGAAGTTGAGAAGATAAAACAAATTCATAAAATATGTTAATTAAAAAAACAAGAGAAGAAAAAGAAGAAAAGAGGAGAAGAGAAGAGAAGAGAAAGGGATGTTAATGTTTTTTTTTTTACATAAGGGGAAGACAAAGAAGAAAAAGGGCAATGTCTATTGTGAAATGAGAGATTCTAATCTTTTTATTGGGGGTATTTTACCAATGGTTTACACCGAAAGATAATTAAATATTAATATTTTAAACTATTTTGTCGGTGCTTCCATCTGTAATATTTAATTTAATCAAAATTTTTCAGAAACCACCAAATATCACCGATGACTTTTCAATCCGTCGATGATTTCATATGTAATATTTAATTTAAATATTCAATTTAATAAAAAAAAATTTAAAAACCTATCAAATAACATTAATGACTTTTCAATCTAGTGGTGATTTCGTTTATAAAAAACAGTAATTAACAGTGCAATTAAGAATTCCAGATTTGGGTCATAGATTGGCCTAATACTTGGATCAAGATTTGGGTCATAGATCAAATGTTATGTTTATTAAAAACCAAAGTTATTAAAACATGATTAGATTTAATACCCAGATGAGGGTTTAGGTCATAGATTGGCAAAATACTCGGATCAAGATTTGGGTCATAAATTGGACAAGTTAGCTTATGTTGACTGGTGTTAATCTAAAATTGTATTATTTTAAGATTATTTTAGAAAAAATCAAAATTGCATAGTTAAACAAACATGTGGAAAATCTCACTGCAAGTTTTTAACTGAGTTGACTAGGTTGTGAGTTGATTTATCTGGTCGATTAGGCTTAATTAGATCAACTCTCACTTGGTTTTTTCTAAACCTGAATTGGGTTAGGTTCCAGATTAAAATGTTAGGCTTGAATTAAATTTTATAACGCTGATTAGAACCACATTGTAGGAAAAAAAAAATTGAATTGCATAAAAGTAATTAACCAAAAACTAATTGTAATTTCATAAAGAAAGGAAAATTATGAATCAAAGGTTAAAGCTAGGCAGCTCACTTTGCATGACAATGACGGATATAGAAGACTAGCTACTTTTTTTATGGAAATAACGTGTGGAAAATCATGCCTTAATTTTGACGTTGATGGCAAAATCAAAGAGTATCATTGATAAAATGAACCACAAATGATATTATTTCTAAAATACTTCTTGTCATTATCATGACAATAAGTCTTTTTCTTTTTCTTTTTAAACAACCTATTTTTTGTAACACAATCAACAAGTAAGATGGATAAGAATTTGCAGTGTGAGATGGGTTTGTGAGACTATTGCCATCTCATTTTTTCCACGATATAGTCCATGAGACCATTGCTATCAAGCGTTTTTTCTACGAGATGGGTCCTTGAGACCATTGCCTTGTAAGCTTGGGAATGTATAATATGCTTTAATTTCAATTTAGTTTACAATAAATAAATAAATAAAATGCTTAAGCATAAAAAATAAATCTCAAGTGTAGAGTATTGCGATCACTAATTAATTAATGGACAACGGACCATTAATTAATATATGACACATCTTTCAATGGAAATGTAAATGCTTTACTAGAATATCATTATTATTTTTTTGCATTTGTTTTCTGGTTATATTTAATTTGTCATCAATATTCCTAATGTAAATTGCTACATAATTTAAATCTTGAAGGATTGAAAGATGAAAAACAGAAAAGAAATAGAGACAAGGCAGTTCAAAAAAAGAAGAAAAAAGAATAATAGTGAAAGAAAGAGAAAATAAAAGGAATTTATTTCTTGAAATTAATGCATTAAACAATATAAAAAAAATTTTTAAAAATTAAAATAGTAGTAAAAGTAAATTTAGTTTTTGATTGATGTGTAAATTAGTTGTAAATGAACAAAAAAAAAAACTTTATTGATTATCTAATGAGTTACTTCTCAAAAAAAAAAAGCAGGGTGGCAACTAGGGGTGTGAAAATGAGTTACTTCTCTTAAAAGAATGTATACATTATTGATTATCTAATGGAAACTCCGCAGAGAAATTATGGATAATAGCAATCATTTTCTTATCTCTTGTATCATATCTTCCACAAATCTTAAGTAATTGATGCTTGACTTGATGTGTACCATTTTGATTTTTTAAACACACCCATGCAGTGATTTCCTTATGCATACCGGTGGTCCTCCGGAATCTTAGGGGACCACCACAAGATAATCTAAAAAAATATTAAAAATAAAATGTAGCTCAATTAGTCAGGTTTTAGATTTGCTTCCTAAAAGTCACCAGTTTGAGTCTAATAAACCTCTAGGCCACTGGAGATTTACATGATCGTTAATTTTAGAACCCGTGGGATTAGACGAGTTCTGCGCAAACTGGCTCAGACACTCACGTTAATAATAATAATAAAAAAAAGCTAAAAGTCAAAACACACAACAGCCAATTACCTTATCTTGTGAAAAAAAAAATGATAAAAAAAAGCATTCAGTTGGATGTGCAACTCCCTGGGACCGTTGCCATCATGCATTTTTTCTCGAGGAGAGGCCATGAGACGTCCTCTTCCAATCATAATGCATTTTTCCACCACTGTATGTCCCTTTTGTTTAGTCTATGTTTGGTGCAATCACCTAAAGCTAGAAACACAAACAGCGCCTTACTCTACAAGTAGCTCATCAAAATATATGTTGTAAATTGCAAACACGTGCTAACAATAAATTGTGGCCACAGGATTTGCTTCGATCCCAGAGGCCATTGAGGATATTCGTCAACGAAAGGCTCACCCTCTTGATTTGTTATTTAATTTTCCGGGTCTCGCTGGTATGAATTAAAGGTTAACGCTAGGCAGCTCACATGACAATAACGGATATGGAAGACTTATTACTTTTTTTTTATGAAAATAACATGTGGAAAATCATGCTTTAATTTTAATGGCAATGTCAAAATTAAACAGTATCGTTGATAAAATAAACCACAAATAATATTAGTTTTAAAAGAGTTTCATTGTCAAGACAATAAGTCTTCTCCTTTTTCTTTTTAAAGAGTCTATTTTTTGTAATACAATCAACAAGTAAGATAGATAGAAATTTATAGTGTGAGATGGGTCTGTAAAACTATATGCTGTCATTTGTATTTTTTCCACGATATAGGCTAGTGGAATGGTTCATAGACCATTGCTATCAAGCATTTTTTCTACAAATGTTATTCTCCGAAAATAATGTTTGGGTTCTATTCCAGCCATTCATTCTATTATGGCCAAATAATGTTTTGTTTTGCTTTTATAAAAACAAATATAGCTACTTTTACCATATTAATTATATTTCTCAATCCAATCGTTGGATTAGACTAAAATATTACGAGGAATCTTCTTACATATATTTATATCAAAAGTTAAAATTTTAGGACAATCATAGTCTAGAAAGACTTTGCGAGATTGTTGATGATATTTTCATAATTTTATTCAAATTCATAATTTTGTTTCGAAAGATCATTTTTGTGTGTCTTGTTTTTAGATTGATTTTTTTTTCAATTTCATAAGTCAACAATAGTTTTATTGAAAATTATGATTCATAATTTGTTTTTATTTGTTTTATTTAGGGTTATTTTAGTTTCATGACCCGTATCACAGATTTAAAAGGTTAACCCGATTGAAACGGATTGATCCAATATGTTGTTGTTTCAATACTTTTTAAAAAAAATATATGTCATCTTGAACTTTTTTAAATACAACTATATTTTTATTAGTCGTCTAAACTATCTTTGGACTCATCGAATCGATTGGGTCATATCGTTTCAACTCTTATTTTTTTATTTATATTTAAAATTTAAATTACATAATTTCAAGTTAATTTATCTTTAAATAAAATTATTTTTAAAATATTTCTTATCATTATTATGACAACAAGTTTTCTTCTTTTTCTTTCTAAAGAGTTTATTTTTTGTAACATAATAATAAATAAGATGGATAGACATTTACCGTGTGAGATGGGTACGTGAGACTTTTATCATTGCATTTTTTCCACGGCAGTGAGATGGTCTATAAGACCATTGACGGGTCCACATCATTGAAGATGAAAAACGGGAAATATTAAAATGAAATGTTTTAGTATAAAGTAGATGTTAATGATGAAAGAAAAGCACATGGAAAAGAGAGGGATGGTGAAAATGACATGTAAAGGGACTGTTTGGCAGTGCGCATAGAAAAGGGAAAATGTCATTGCCATTTTGAGTGGTGTGTTTGCATTTGATTTGTTAATTTCGAGTTTTGTCAAAGAGTGATTACTGGTCGACAAGCTTTTTATTAATTTAATTTATCCTGTCATGTGAAGGGCCAAACCTGTCATTGACAGTCATAGTCACAAGTCTTGGTCTTACCATTTTACTATTTATTTATTAATTAATTGTTTGATTAATCAACGAAACTGTGCGTTTCTCATGTGATTTCTCGAAGACGGCCATGAATGATATATATATACAACTTTTCAACACAAAAAAGATTTTGATGGAGAGGACATTGCAACAAATTATCCACGTGATACCATTGTCACCATTCAATTTTTTCCAAGAGATGGGGCCGAATGCTTGGGGCTCTAAAATCTATAGTTTCAAAATACTCAAAAATCAAAACATATTGTTACAATTAAAAAAAAAAAAAACATCAATTAAAACGGAATTGAAAACATTGTATGGTAAAAGCCTGAAAGCCCTCGCTGCCATTGCAAGAGATAGGTACTTATACTAGTAGCAATTAAGTAATGATTAATCAGCATTTATATTAAGATGGGGCTATTAATTCAAATGTTAATGATGTTAGTAACAATGATTTTCTTGAAAGGATGTCTACCTCTTGGTTACTTGAAAATATAGGGTTTTTTTAGTTCAAATATCTATTAATAAAAGTATAGTTTTATTGAATTTTGTTTATATACTTTTATTAGAGAAATTAATTTAATTAGAAAAATAAAATCAATTAGAGTATAAAAAATATATATAAATTATAAGCATTTTTACATATCTTTATTGTTCATGAATTAAAAATAAAATAAAATCAATCGACTAATCTAAAAAAAAAAAAAAATTGTGACATCATCTTCTAATAATAAAACTAATAAAGATATTTTATTATTTAAATTTCATGAATACAAGTATTCAAATTGAAAAAAAAAAGACATTGATACAAGCTTTTAAATAAAAAAAAAATTATACAATAAATATAATTTGTACTTGTCATTGTCTCTTTTGCATTACTAACACTTAACAAATTGAATATATAATTCCCGTGTGCATAACATCAAAATAAATTTAGTTGCATGCCATAATAATATTTGTTTATTTTTTTATTTTAAGAATATTTGAAAAAAATAAGTTTTTTAAATAGATAACTTTTGAATCATAAAGTAGTGAAAGACAGGAAAATCAAAGAAAGTGAAGAATAATCAAAATGGTGCGGGTCCGCATTAATTTTTGTCCATGTTTTTAGTATTAATCTCTTGATCCATTTATTGCTTTTCTTGTCTCTTCTTGCTTGGAAGATAAGGTATGTGAACCTTTGAGTACCACTCATTTTAGTATATAGACTTAGATATTTGATCACAACTTCATGACAAGTTAAATTTTACAAGACATGACATTTACATAATTGTATTTTTAAAAATTCAAATAAAATAATTTTTTTATTCGATCAAACGATAATAAAACTAGATACAAATTATAAATTGATTGAATAAAATAAAAGGAGAAAAAAATAATATGTAAGGCTGCACATATTAGAAATATTATTTGAAAATAAATTTTTTTTTATTTTCAAAAATAAAATTCATCTATACAAAATATTTTTATATATTAAATTCAAAATAAATAAACCTTAAAATAATATGCAAGGCTATACATAACCCCTTTAAAATAAAAAGTGATTGAGAGAGAACAAAAGTGGAACATTTTTTATTAACTACATAAACTTTATAACTATTAATATTAAATTCAAAATATTTATTAAAACTTATTATATTTAAAAAATGAATTGCATAAAATTAAGTAATTAACCGAAACTTATATTCCTTCTTAAAATGTTGACCCCAATTCAAGTTTATTTATTTATTTATATTTTAGAAAAAAAAACACATGAATAAAAGGTTAATGCTAGGCATATGGGGACAATGGATATAGAAGACTTGCTACTTTCTTTATAAGAATTGCATGTGGAAAATTTAGGCCTTGAAAAAAATTGAAAATAAAATACTATTAATCGTGTTATTTGCATTTTGGCAACAAAACTAATATAAAGACTTGATTGATAAAAAATCATAAGAGCAAGTATTCAAATTACAAAAAATAAATAAATCAATACAAGTTTTTAATTAGAAAAAACAAGATACAAATACTTTGTGTAAGTGTCACTAACTCTTTGTATTTTCTAACTATTAAACAATTGAATATATAATATACATGTGAGAAACATCAAAATAAATCCAATTATCTAATACACTAAGATTTTTAAAACTAATTCTTTTAAATAAAATAAATATTGATAAAAAAATAAGAATAAAATCTGATAGATAATTTTTTTTAATAAAAAGTGAAAAATAAATGATGATCAAAATTAATATAAAAATCAAATTAAATCAAATTATAAGATATAAAATTAAAAAAATTCAAAACAAAATAAAACTAATTTTTTTTTCTAAATGATATTCAAATTAAAAGCATTATAAAAGGAGTGTATATATATATATATATATATATATATATCATAGCTATTAGACTCGGACTGGCCTGGTGGGTTGACTCGGGACCCTGTTGACCTAGTGGTTGACCGGTCCGATTAAGGCAAAAAGTTGGGGTAAGCAAAAACCCGACAAAACCTGGTTGACCCGTGACCTGGGCGACCCTGCAAAACCTTGTTGAGATCCAATGTATTTTTCAAATGTTTTTTTCTCCTAGTTTTCTCTGTAATTATAGAATATATCTAGTTTTTCAAGTCATTTTAAGATAAAAGGAATTTATTTCTTGAAATTAATGCATTAAACAAAATTAAAATATTTTAAAAAATTAAAATAATAGTAAAACTGTAAATGTAAATTTAGTTTTTGATTGAAGTGTAAACTAGTGGTAAATGAACAAAACGAAACTTTATTGATTATCTATATATTATTGAATATCTAATAGAAAGGATTCATAAAACTCCGCCTAATATATATATATATATATATATATATATATATATATATATATATATATGAGAGAGAGAAATTGTCGATAATAGTAATCATTTCATTTTCTTATCTCTTGTATATCTTCCGCAATCTTAAGTAATTGACTTTTCTAGTATTTGTCATTTTGATTTTTAAACGCAATCAATTATCTTATCTTAAAGATAACACTAAAAGTGACATTCTCTTAGGTGACCACCACAAGCCTATCTAAAACACACAAGCCATATAAAAATCACAAAAAAAACCAATTACCATATCTTGACCGTATTGACTGGGAGTCAACTATTGTCGCAGAGCTTTTATGCACTCTTGCGTGAACGGAAAGAAAAGTAGGGTGGCAATTGGGGTGTGAAAATGAATAGAAAACTACAACAAGGAAATTGCTGGACCACGACGAAGACATACAAGAAACAAAAAAAAGATACTTCACTAACAATTGGTATCTCACTCGAGTAGATTTAACTTTTTAAAATACTTATAAAAAATTATTTAGTTAGATCTAGATGATTCTGATTCGGTGCTTTATTAGTTTCTATAGTATGATGTCTTATGCGTTTTGTTCTAATCATATATGGGAAATTGTTTGGTTGATTAACGTATATTATGACTTTGTATGGGTCCTACCACAAATTCCCACTTGAAATATTAATTAAGAAAAAGCTATAATTTATAATTTTTTTAAATTTATTTTTTCAAATTACAATCATATAAACAACTACAATATCAAATATATATTTTGAATAAAACTCAGTAAAAGTTTTCTTGTTCTAAAAACAAAGTGGAAATGAGTTATTTTCTCCAAAAAAAAATGTATATATACAATATTATTGATTATCTAATGCAAACTCCATCTAACATACAGGGAGACAGAGAGAAAGACAAATAGAAAGATAAAGAGAAAGAAAGAACTTTAACTATGTTTATTTTATGCACTTTAATTAAAAATAAATTTTGGATTGTAAGAGAGACTTTAATTAAATTTCAATATTAAATTTATGCACTTTAATTAAAAATAAATTTTGGATTGTAAGAGAGACTTTAATTAAATTTCAATATTAAATTTATGCACTTTAATTAAAATACACACAGATCACTTATTAATATATCAAGATTTCTAACTCAAATTCATTATTTAAATAAACCATAACTTAAAATCATCATCTTTACCTAAAATCTTCAAAAATCATGCCTTAATTTTGATTGTGATGACAAAATCAAAGAGTATCGTTGATAAAATGAACCACAAATGATATTATTTTTAAAATACTTCTTGTCATTGTCATGACAACAGGTCTTCTTCTTTTTCTTTCTAAAGTACTTGTCAGTCTATTTTTATGTAACACAATCAACAAGTAAAATGGATAGCAATTTGCAGTGCAAAATGGGTCTGTGAGGCTATGCATTGCCATCTGCATTTTTTTCCACGATATAGGCCAGTGGGATGGTCCATGAGACCATTGCTATCAAGCGTTTTTTCTACGAGATGGGTCCATGAGACCATTGCCCCGTAAGCTTGGGAATGGATAATTAATATGCTTTAATTTAAATTTAGTTTGCAAAAAAATAAATTAAATGCTTATGCATAAAAAATAAATCTCAAGTGTTAAAATGCAACCACCGACTAATTAATGGACAATGGACCTTAGATTAATACATGACGCAACTTTCAATGGAATTATATTTGTGGAGGTATTTACTCGGATGCGAATTATATTTCTATTTTTTTATTTAAAAAAAATTATATATACTACAATGAGCTTAAGAAAGTCATGTTCATCTAAAATTAGAAAACAATTCTATTTACTCGGATGCGATTTTTCTACGAGATGGGTCCTTGAGAATATTTCCATTTGCATATTGGTCCCTGAGACCGTTGCCATCATGTATTTTTCCTCGAGGAGAGGCCATGAGATGTCCTCTTCCAACCATCATGCATTTTTTCCACGAGATGCATTCGTGGAAAAACTTTGGTTTAATTGGGAATGTTGTTATTGATTGGAAACTTTTTAATTAAAATAAATTTGATTATTTGATTGGGAAAAATCCTTAAATGTTATTAACACATGACATCAATTTATTTTCTTAAGAAATTCGCTTTAATAGCAACAGAATTACCAAACGGAATATTTCTATCGGTAATTTGAGGTCAAAATTACCAACGAAACTTTTTACGTTCGTAATTCAGTCGGTAACTACCGACGGAAAGTGTCCATCAGTAGTTACCGACTAAATTGCAGACGGAAATTTAAGAATTAAGAAAAAAATGGTGGGGCGTTGACGTGGAGGTTTTGGCGGGTCATTTTTTCCGACAGAATCACCGACGGATTCAAAACGGCAGACTCGTACAGTGACGTGATCGGTTCTTCATTAAAAATACTGACGGAATCACCAAGGGATTTGAAATGATAGATATGTACGGGTGACGTGACCGGTCCACCGTTAAAAATGCCGATGGAATCACCGAGGGATTCGAAATGGCAGATTCGTACGGTGACGTGTTGATTTTTCCGTCAGAATATCCGACGGACTCACCGACGGAACAATTCCGTCGGTGAGTCCGTCGGAAAAAGTTAATATATGCACTCTCTGCCGACCCTCTCCTCCTCTATTTCTCCTTCTTCTTCCTAATCCCAACTCTATCCATCTGCAAACAACCAACCCCCCTCCCCCCCAAACAAAAATCTCTCTCATCTCAGCAAAACAAGTTATATTTCTTGAAGTTTTGTGGTCACAACATCCATGTTCTGATTTACCGACGGATTTTATCAATTTTTGTAAGTAATTCTATCATTTTAAATTTTAAAATTTAAATGTCAATTTTATTGTGTTTTTAGTATATGTATTTTGTTAGTAGATGTACATGTTTTATTGTTATTTCTCAAACAAACTTGTAGTATATGAATACATAATTTTATACATGTTATGGTTTGTTTTAGATTTTATAAGATTGTATTTGTTTGTAAATTGTTAAAACTTTATGGAATTACTGAATTACATGTGCTGTTTTGAAATAATTAATAGCTTGCTTAATGGGTCCGTTTTAAGTTTTACCGATGGTATTGCAGAGTGGTAATTTCTGTAAATTTATATATATATTAATTTGTATGGACGTTGATAAATGATAATGAATATTTAATATTTATGAGAAGTTGTGATTGGTTTGTTGGATAATCTCGAGGTAATGTAATATTTTTGCAAGTTTATTTACCTAACTTAGTTAATTAATACATGATGTCATCATAATTTTATAGAGGTTTGATATAATTCATGGATGATCGTTCATGGATGTATCGAGATTCACCCCAAGGATTGCGGAGGATGGATTATTGTAACGGGGTTCAGGGTTTTATTAATTTTACAACATCTATTTCTAGAAATTTTACTGGAGGCGGTATTAGGTGTCCATGCAGGAAGTGTCAAAATAAAAAGTATCTGCATCCAGATGTTGTAATGATGCATCTTCTACACAAAGGGTTTATGGAGAATTACCAGTGTTGGTATGCACATGAAAAAGTATTTGTTAGTAAGAGGAGAATGAGAGAAACAGTGGTTGGGTCAACTTTTAGTGCTAGCAACGTGCATGAAGCAGCAAATGACAACACTAATCCTTACAGAAATATGGTTATGGATGCAATGAGAATGAATGAAGGTAATGTCAGTCAATGTCCAATCATAGAAGAAGAACCTAATGCAGATGCAACTAGGTTTTTTGATTTGTTGAAAGATTCTGACGAACCATTATGGGATGGCTGCATAAACCACAGTAAATTATCGATCATAGCACATGTGTTCACCATCAAGTCAAATCACGGGTTGAGTGAGGTCGGGTATGAAAAAATTATTGATGGGGCAAGAAGCATTTTACTTGAAGGGAACAGGCTGAAAGATAACTTCTATACTGTGAAGTCCATGATGAAACCCCTCAGTTTAGGATACCAGAAAATTGACATGTGCCCTAACTTCTGCATGTTATACTTCTTTGAAAATGCTGAGCTGACCGAGTGCATGACATGTGGACATTCCTGTTACAAACCCAGAACTAGCAGGGGGAAGACTCTAATGGCATATAAAAAACTTAGATACTTCTCAATCACACCTAGACTGCAGATATTATTCATGTCACCAAGGACTGCTAAGCACATGACATGGCACCAATCACATGATGATAGGAATCAAACATGCCTTAATTTTGATGGTGATGGCAAAATCAAACAATATCGTTGATAAAATGAACCACAAATGATATTATTTTTAAAATACTTCTTGTCATTGTCATGACAACAAGTCTTCTTCCTATTCTTCCTAAAGTTCTTGTCAATCTATTTTTATGTAACACAATCAACAAGTAAGATGGATAGGAATTTGCAATGCAAAATGGGCCTGTGAGACTATGTATTGCCATCTATATTTTTTCCACAATATAAACCGGTGGGATGGTCCATGAGACCATTGCTATCAAGCATTTTTTCTACGAGATGGGTCCATGAGACCATTACCCCATAAGCTTGGGAATGGATAATTAATATGCTTTAATTTCAATTTAGTTGGAAAAAAAGAAAATTTAATGCTTATGCATAAAAAATAAATCTCAAGTGTTAAAATGCAACCACCGAACAATTAATGGACAATGGACCTTAGATTAATACATGATGCAACTTTCAATGGAATTATATTTGTGGAGGTATTTACTCAGATACGAATTATATTTCTTTCTTTTTTACTTAAACAAAATTCTATATACTACAACGAGCTTAAGAAAGTCATGTTCATCTAGAAAAAAGAAAAAAATCTATTTACGCGGATGTGTTTTTTCTACGAGATGGGTCCATGAGAACATTTCCATCTACATATTGGTCCTTGAGATCGTTGCCATCATGCATTTTTCCTCGAGGAGAGGCTGCGAGACGTCCTCTTCCAACCATCATGCATTTTTTCCACAAGATGGGCTTGTGGAAAAACTTTGGTTTAATTGGGAATGATATTATAGATTGGAAAATTTTTAATTAAAATAAATTTGATTATTTGATTGGAAAAAAAATCCTTAAATGTTATTAACACATGACATCAATTTATTTTCTTAAGAAAAAAAAATATTGTAACCATATTGTAAAATATTTTAAAAAAATTAAATTGTTTTAAATAGATAACTTTTGAATCATCAAGTAGTAAAAACACAGAAAGAGTGAAGAAAATGAAGAATAATCATAGTGGTGCGGGTCCACATCAATTTTTGTCCATGTTTTTGGTATTTTTCGCTTCATCCATTTACAACCGGAGAAAAGAACATCACCTAGTGCTTTTCTTGTCTCTTCTTGCTTGGAAGATAAGATATGTGAACTTTCAAGTGCCATTCATTTTAGTGCATGGACTTAGCTATTTGATCAAAGCTTCATCACAAGTTAAATTTGTTTAATTAAAAAAATTATATATAGATTTCTTTAATATATTTTTTATTTAAAAAAATTAAGTTAAAATTAAAAAATTTATATAAAAATATAGTCAAATAAATCGAGAATTATGTGTGTTAATAAATAAAAAAAACCATAAACGATGACTCAAAATAAAAACTAAAAAAATCAAGAGACAGATGTAGATCAAAATATTTAATTTCACAAGACATGACATTTACGCAATTGTATTTTCTAAAAATTCAAATTAAAATAATTTTTTTATTTAATCAAAAAATAATAAAAACAATACACACATTATCAATTGATTGAATAAAATAAAAGAAGAAAAAATAATATGCAATATTGCACATAT
Organism: Populus alba; assembly: GCF_005239225.2. Taxonomy (NCBI): domain Eukaryota; kingdom Viridiplantae; phylum Streptophyta; class Magnoliopsida; order Malpighiales; family Salicaceae; genus Populus; species Populus alba. Next base: position 4,489,316 of record NC_133286.1, on the reverse strand, counting down.
TAGAAATATTATTTGAAAATAAATTTATTTTTATTTTTAAAAATAAAATTCATCTATACTAAAGATTTTTATATATTAAATTCAAAACAAATAAACTTCAAAATAATATGTAAGGTTGTACATAAACCCTTTAAAAAGAAAGTGATATAACAAAAGTGGAACAATTTTTATTAACTAAATAAACTTTATAACTATTATAAATTTGAAATATATATTAAAAATAAATATTAAAACCTATTATATTAATTTGTGAACTTATCAATTCAGATGTGAATTATATTTCTAAAATGTTATAAGAAATTTCTATATCCTACAACTAGCTTAAAAAAGTCATGTTCATCAAAATCATAGAGTACAGAAAAAAATGAATTGCATAAAATTATGACGATGATGGATATAAAAGACTTGCTATTTATATATATCTATAGAAATTACATGTGGAAAATTTAGGCCTTGAAAAAAATTTAAAAATAATATACTATTAATCTTGTTATTTGCATTCCGGAAACAAAACTAATATAGAGACTTGATTGATAAAAATTCATAAGAGCAAGTATTCAAATTAAAATAAATACATAAATCAATACAAGTTCTTAATTAGAAAAAAACAAGATACAAATACTCTGTGTAAGTGTCACTAACTCTTTGTATTTTCTAACTATTAAAGAATTGAATACATAATACACGTGTGATAAACATCAAAATAACTCCAATTGATTTTAAAAACTAACACTACATAGAAAAAAAAAATCTCAAGGCCTTTTTAGAAAACTAAGTACGTAGGCATACACCCAATCCAAGCACCGTCAAATCATTTTTTATACAAAGGGATGGGTCCCTAAGCTGTACATGGCATATAACAAAAATAAAATTAAAAGATAATAAAATTAAAAATAATAATTATAATCTTATAAATTATTTTAAATAAAATAAATATTGATTAAAAAATAAGAATCAAATCTGATAGATAAACAATTTGAATTAAAAAAATAAGAGAAAATTAAATAATGACCAAAATTAATATAAAAATCAAATTATGAGATATAAAATTAAAAAAAAAATTCAAAACAAAATAAAACCATATTTTTCTAAAAGATATTCAAATTAAAAGCATTATAAAAAAGAATATATATATATATTAAAACCCGAACTGGCCTGACAGGTTGACTCGGGACCCGGTCGACCCAGTGGCGAGACCGGTCAGGTTAAGGCAAAAGATCGGGGTAAGCAAAACCCGGTTGACCTGCTGGGTTGACCCATGACCCGGGCGACCCGGTAAAACCCGGTTGAGACTTGATTTTTTTTTCACCTAGTCAAAGACCCCTTTTTATATATTTTTTAGTTGGTTATTAACTCTTTTCAAAGTTCACTATATAAATACTAGAAAAATATATATTATGCTCATAAGAAAAAAATTATTTTTTCAATGTGGAATTTGAAGTCCTTTAATATATATACTCTATATTAACAAGAAAATAGTTATGTTTTTTCAATGTAAAATAAAAAATATTTTTGGTTTAAATACTTCAACTTAAAAGGATAACATACTAATATAATATCTTTTAAATGTGGGAAACAAAATCTTTTGAAATAATCTTTTAAACTTTATTATTTATAACATTTATAGCCTATATTCACATGTATTATTACATTACTAATATTTTATAATCATGACATCATTATTGTAATAATTACTCCTCTTACATAAACTTTCACCGCCTCAACCTCTTAATTGATCATAATTAGATTACTCTGATAATATCTTTTTTATTTATTTATTTTTTACATGAAGTCTTAATTTATTTATATAGGGGGTTATGAATTACAGAAATTGAGAAATTTGGAGTATTTTGACTTGAGAATTAATCATTTTGATAACAATATTTTATCATTTGTGGAGGGATTTTCATCTCTTAAATTACTATATTTAGATTATAATAGACCAGAAAGGTTAATAGATTTAAAAGATTTAGCGAGACTCTTGTGAGTGTTACACAATTTGCCACATTTGAAGAGAGCTGCTATAAGGATAATCCTTTTTTTGTGGAGAACCACTACCCAAAATATATGGTGTGGCTATGCTACCATCACTAATGCCAACTTCAACGAACAATGCAGATAATGATGGCTTCATGGATATATAGGTTTTATATGTGAGCTTTGGGGTTGTATACATTATAGTGTTGTTGGTGATAAGTGCAATTATGTATATAAATCTATATTGGCAACAAGCTTGGTTTCATTTTATTGAAGTGTGCATCAACAATTACTATTATTTTCTAGTGAACAATCTTCCCATTTTATCCAAGTTTGATTTTCATAGTCTTTTATCTTGATGGTACTAAGCCTTGGTGCATCGTTTTGGATTTTATTAGTTTCAAGTGATTTTCATTTGAGTTTTGTTTCTTTTTTAGCTTTTATGTGATATATAATAATGAAGTTTGTTCACTGATTGCTCTATGATTGGATTTATAAACTTAGGACTAGTAGTTTCTACGTGAATTAATCATTTAAGAGGATGCCTTGTTATTCTGGATTGGGTTTGGCAGACTGCATGTTGAAGAGGCTGTTCAGGTTAGTCCGAACAGGGTTCTATAATCATTAGTTATATAATCAACCCTAATCAGAATTTCCCAAGAAAGAATTAAGTAAAGACTTTAGTTAATGCTGATGAACACGAGTAAATGATTTGCTAAAGAGAAAACAATGTATTTAAGAACCATTGCAGGTTCTGGAGCCACATACCACTCATATTTACTGGGTTTGATCCCAAATTCAGACAAATCTATTTGTCCAGTTCGGAGAACCTTCAAACAAAAAGAAGAATTAAATCTTGTAAAATTGGCTATCATCAAAAGGACAAGAAACAGAACAAGAAGGATATGGTCAATTGCACTATCTGAGCAGAACACACCTGATGAAGAGTTTGCAAGTCTTCCAATTTCATTGTTTTGATGAAGAGTTTACATCACTCATTACTTCTGCACCAAGGTATGTGTTGTTCTCTATCAACCAATTTGAAAATTCTCTCCCTTTATTTGGATGTTTGTAAGATCCAAAGATTGTAGGTTCAACTGATGGTAAAGGAACTTGGGAAATGCTAGGCAAGCAAAGTCAAAATGGAGTAGTACCTTATCATATCCAAGAGAAGACTATCAAGGAACGAAGATATTTTCGGAGAATAACATAAAATAGATCAACCAAAAGCATTTCCAAAATTTGTCTTTACAGTGAACCATCTTACTGGTGGAGCAAAAACGTGATGGACAAATTGTTTAATAGGAAAAGAGGAATTCTTCACAGGGCACAGTCACAGATAAGTAATATGGAGTTACAATTTGTTAATTTACCTCAAGAAGATACAGTGCCACTGACTTCAAAGTTGTTCAAAAGGAAGGCATATAAGTACCTTGTGCCATCAAGATAGAGTCCGGTGACTGCTGTCGCAGATAATACTTTCCCAAGAACAACAGTGGGCGTGCCGGCGTGGCCTTTTAAAAATCCACGAGGATAGGGATGTGCCATTGGGATAGTTAAGAGAATCTTTGAGGAGAAAGAGAGCGATTCTCTCTTCCTCCAAGCAACCAAGAGGCAGCCATCCTTGCAAGGAAACCATTATTACAAACACCATCAACATCTGAAGGAACAGCCCCATCCTAATCAAATATAAGAATTTAAGAGATGAAAGCCTCTCCATTAATGATAAAATACTGTTATTAAAGTGATTTAATTCCAAGTCAAGGTGTTCCAAATTGCTCAATTTTGATAGTTCATTACCACCTGTATAAAAAAATTATGCAGTGAGACAAAGTAACTGAACTCAACCAACCCTGAATCTTGTCTGAAGGTGTACTTACACAGCCCTTTGCATGTTTCCATTCCATCAATATTGACATCCTCTTGAGTTTCCAGCATTAATTCCACTCTGCTATTTTTATCTCAACTAATTTATGTTGTCCTCTGCCTTTTTTGTTTTTTTATCAATTCCCTTTAGTTTGTTTGTGTTACTTTCTTTCTGACTGGCACTTGAAGAAATCAAGCATATGACCGACAATGTTTTGCTGGTTATTTGTACTTCCTAGATCAAAGTGATGAAGGAGACTTATTTCCCTGAAATAAATGAAATGTACCAGAGAATTGCTGCCAAGTTACAGCAGGTAAATTGTCTCCGCAATTTCTTCCGGATTATCTGTCCACGCATGATTATCTGCAATTTCCCCACGTTGAGCTTTTGTATTAATTTGTTTACCTCATCAGCATTGCCTGTCACTGTATCATCTGCACTAATCACCTACCCCTCCCCCCATCCTCCCCCACAACCATGTATCGACACAGAAGAATTGGAATAGAAACATTTTTTTTCACTAATGTTTTGTCACTGTATCATGCAATTTTTAGTTCTCGTGTATGTTAACTTTGCTTTCCAGCATGACTCTCATCCGCAACAACCGAAGTCAGAACAGCTTGAAAAGCTACAGGTATTCAAGGCCATGTTGGAGCGCTTGATAACATTCTTACAGGTCTCTAAAAACAACATCACACCTAGTTTCAAGGAGAAATTGGGTTCCTATGAGAAGCAGATTGTAAGTTTTCTAAACCCAAGCAGATTCAGGAGGCCAATTCCTAATCTACAGCTAGGACAACTTCCCCAGCCTCCAGTTCGTCAATTGCAGTCCCATGAAAATCAACTAAATCCCCAGTTGCAATCATTGAATGTGCAAGGTTCTATACCAACGATGCAGCAGAACAATATGTCAAGCTTGCAGCATGGGTTTCTATGTCACAACCATACATGATGATGCGGGACGAGAGGTTTTAAGAAAAGAAAAGGGGGGAAGAGAGAATGATGAGGATATTGTAGCAAAAATTTCACAGGATTTACTACAAATCCAAGCCAATTATACTTCATATGTATGTATATGATATGATGAGAAAATGAACATGTATGGAAAGTACAATATGTATAATGACCGAGTATAGAGTTAATATAACATTTGGTTTGAAGAAAACCAAAGTTTTGAAACCCGGCTCGGCCTGACGGGTTGACCTAGAACTCGGGGTTGGAACTAGATCGGGTTTAAGAAAAAACAGGGGAAGTCACAACCCGGGGTGACTTGGCTGACCCGACAAAACCTGATTGTAACCTATTGATTATTTTTTTTTTTATCAAAATGATATTATTTTGATTTATATATATATAAAAAAAGTTAGGGTTAACCCGGTGACCTAGGCAAAACAAGTGACCCGGGCCGGGTTTAAAAACATTGAAGGAAACATGACCAAAGATTTTCTTATGATTTAGGAGGAGCGATCATGATTGGATTTTCTGTTGGAAGAAGTCATGAGACAGGCAGAGCAGGTGTGTGGTTTTCCCTTCCCTTTACATTGATGTAATTTAATTCTTTAGGAGGAAAAGTCTGTTATATTTATGAGATTAACTTTGGCTAAAAGCATTCATGGTAGGATTTGCTAGGAAAGTAATTATGAGATTAGCCTCGACTAATGACATCCGTGATAGAAGCGTTGAGAAATGAATTATGAGATTAATTTTGACTAGTGACATCCGTGGTAGGATTTGCTGGAAAATAAATTATAAAATTAGCCTCGGCTAATTACATTCGTGTTAGAACTGTGGGGAACGATTAATAAGATTAGCTTCGATTAATGATATTCGTATTAGGATTGCCAAGAAATAATTAATACGAGTAACTATAGCTAACGGTGTCCACGCTCAGGAATGATCAATAAGACTCAATTTGTGAAGGGTACCGTGTTTGGATGACATGGAGAAAATTGATAAGTACAATAGATCAAAATTATTTAAGTTGGACCATGCAAAGTTGAAGACTTAGTGAATCCATTTAGGGGTGATCATTTTCGGTTCGGTTCGGTTTTTACCTAAAAAACCAACCAAACCGAATTATATTTTTTTCAAAAAAATCAACCGAAACCGAACCGAAACCGAGTCAAACCGACCGGTTTCGGTTCGGTTTGGTTCGGTTTTTAATGTTAAAAAACCGAGAAAACCTATAATATATTTTGGGCTGTTTCTAATGGGCTTTTAATTAAATTTTTGATGGGCTTGTAATTAATGACAATTTTGTCTACTTTTCTTATAAGATTCTTAACCAAATCAATTCTTTTTTTGGGTTGTTTTTTGCAACTGAATATTCATTTGTTGCCTTCCTAATAATTTTTCATTTGTTTTGTTTGAGGGGGCAGGACTCCTGCTGCAGATAAGTTTAAATAACGCATACCAACAAGTTAAAATACAAATTACAAAGCATTGCCTTCAAAGGGCTTAACAAAAACAACAACTAACATTATCATAAAATACTCCAATAGTCCAATTATCACCATCGAAACCTGAAATTAAAAATATAAAATTATAACTTGATGAATTAAATTAAAAGATATAAAAATAAAAGTATTCCACATCATATTTGAGCAATTTTCAAGAGAAATTCCAAGTAATAGAATGAAAATAGGAAGCTGAACAGAGAAACAAAAATCCAAATAGAAGCAGAAACAATTTTTCATATAAAGAATAAAAATCAATATGATTTTCCACCAACACGTACACTGAAGATCAAAATACATATAAGGAATCTCTCATTTCCTTAATTATCAACGAAAATAAAGCACAAACATGGGTTTTCAATTCTGCCTACGTGGTTTGGAAAACAGTTTTACATATTCTGCACTTCCTCATATTGTTGTTGTCAATTTGACTAATTTGAAGAAAAAGAAAATAATTAATTTGCAATTCTAACTAATTAATTTGCAATGCCGCAAGCACTAGATCAAAATATATAAATTCCTTTCAGTGCTTAAACATGGGTTTTCAATTATCAACGAAAATAAGCACAAACATGGGTTTTCAATTCTACAAACATTCCTTTCATTGCTCAAGAATAAAAACCCAATTAAAGCAATCACAAACATTTATGCAAGCAATACAGGAAAATAAAAACCCAATAAAAAACTACAAATGGTTACATTAGATATGGATTTTTGAGCATTCAAAACAACAACCGTGTCTCTGACCTCTGCATTGAAAAGCAAATACAATAAATATAATAGAGGATAGACTAATTAATTAATTAAAACAGAAAAAACATCATTAAAACTTACTGCAATAAAATCAAACTTTCTTCTCGAATCTACAGTAGTATAGTCCGTTTTAGACCCAACATCTTATCTGCAACCATAAAAATAAAAAAATTACCAGAAGAAATTCAGCAAGGTCATTAATAAATTATGATCTTGTTGTAGAAGGGGCTGAAAAAAATGACAATGAGAGAATGTTGACAGGATGCATATGTGAAATGTTATAAAGATTCAGAGAAGTGTATGTGATCTTGTATAGATGAAGAGGAAAGGCCAACTAGATAGGTTCTGCTGTTCTGGAACACGTTGATCTATTGTTGAGACTTGAGAGGCTTGATTGGTTTCAACTTTCAAATTTCAGCTGATGCTTGACGTTTCTCTGGTTGTCTGTGTTTGAGAGTCTAAGACTCTAAGGAGAAGGGGGAGCGGCCGCGGGTGCTGGTGTTAGGATTTCAGCTGATGCTTGGCATGTCTCTGGTGTTTGAGAATCTAGGGAAAGGCGGCGATTGCGGGTGTGCTAGGGTTAGGATTTAGCTGAGCGTGTCTCTGATGTTTGAGAGAAAGAGAAGGGGCGGCCGCACTGCTAGGGTTAGGTTACTGAAGGCAAAGATTTTTTTTCTATTTATAGTATTTTTTTATTAGAACCGGTTCGGTTCGGTTTGGGTTTACCGGTTTCAACAGCACAAAACCGAAAACTGAACCGAACCGGAAGTTTTTCTAAAAATTTTAATCGGTTTAATCGGTTTTTTTTCTCGGTTCGGTTTTTTCGGTTAATTTTTGATCAGTTTTCTTGGTTAAATCGGTTTATCGGTTTTTTTGCTCACCCCTAAATCCATTTAAACAAAGTTATGAGTTCATGTAAGAAGATAAGAGTATCCAATTAAAGATATGTAACTTGTACCAATATAATTGCATCTATATGAAGTTTTTATAACAGATCCTTCTAATACCAAGAGAGCTCGTTAGTTTTAGGACTCTGTTTTTGTTAAACTTATGTACAAATTAACCTTAAGCATATTTGTATTAACTAGTACATGTTATAAGCTATATATTTTGTATAATCTTCTACGTGTATAAAAACTCTCAGATAGACTTGAAGCATATTATTTTGTGTAAACTTTATGTGTATAAAAACTCTCAGCTAGACTTGAAGCGTGTTATTTTGTGTAAACACTATTGCATATATTTCCATTTGATTTACCTTTAAAAGATGAATAGTTTCTTATAACCATCTACTAATTGTTAATTCATGAATGATATGATTTAATTAGACCTTTATTCGCATAAAATGGAGTCCATTTTAATTCTTCGAGTAAATGGCAATCTTTGCGGGACCTAAAAAAACATTACCCTCAATTTAAAAGCATATATTGTGATCTTTTTACATTGATGGAACAACATAATTGGGACTGTTACGCGCACTCATTCGTATTCTTACAGTGTAATTTTATAGGTAAAATAATAAAATCTATAACTAATTCATAACATTTATTTCTATTAATTCGTTTAATTTAAGTTAACATTATGTTATAAAGTTCATACCCTGAATATCAATTACAAAATTTAATTTATGTGGTATTTTTAAAATTTTAGTTAAACTCTAATGAATAATCATAAATTAATTACAATATTTATTTTTGTATTTTTTTTAAATATGATAATGATGCAATTTTTTTGCTTTTTATAAATTATGCATGAAAACATTAGGAATTGGTTGTATGCAAACAAACAAAAATATATTTTTGTATTTTTGAAATAATTGTTTTAGTTTTTTTATTTTTTTTCAAACTTTTAGAGAAAAAACAAATATTTTTAATATCAAGTTAGTATTTATAGTGTAAGTTTTACATCTTGATATTAAGTGAAATTGTTGGGAGAACATGTAAGGGACTTGCAAATAATTTTAAAATGATAAAACTTTTGTTCTTAGAATTGTTTTGAGATTATGTAGAGCATATTCGACTAGATACTAAAATAATGAACAAACTAAGGTTAAAAAGTGAGTTGTTAAGCGTGTTTGCTAAATACATCTTTATCTAAAAGTCAGAGACATGAAAAAAATTTGAAGATTGTGTTTGATAAACATGTCTTTAAAAAAAATAAAAAACCATTTCTTCTTTGGTAAAAATCAGGCATGCCAAACATGCTCATAAGGTTGAGGTGGGCTAGGCCACATAGGTTATGCTTATTGGGCTCAAGGCCCAAGTCACACATATGGCTCTGAAAAAAGGGTGGGAGATACATTAAATGGCTTTGAAAAAGGGACCTCTCGGTCAGCTTTTATGAGGCTGAAAAGGGGACAGTGAACACTGTCAAATGACATATTATCTAGATTTTTTTTTTATAACTTGACGTTGACGAGTATAATGTTGTATTGAATCAAAACATTCTATTTTTATCAAAACATATCATTTTATTTAAATAAAACAACATTATTTTGAAAATCCTAAACTAAATTAGGTCATATATTCCCCTTTTGATTTCAGCTCTTAATTCTTAAATTTGTTCAATTAGATCCTCAAAAGGATGTCTACAAGGTTCCATGTACTAAATAAAAAACAATAGACTTCCTTATCTTCACCCTTTAATTTTTACAAGCTTTAATCTAAAATTGACAGCTGTTTTTACAATTGAATCCGAAAAAAAAAAAACTTAATTATTATCCTTTTGGTATCATCAAATGTTTCCTTTTCTTTTTCCAGTAAATAACCTTTTAATATTCTGAAAAAACAAAGCTTATGCTACGTCCATGTTTTATTTTAACCCTTTGTAACACACATGGCAGTGGTGTAGGTTTAAGAAATAACATGACACACAGGCCATGGTTGAATGAATTATTTGTAAAATATCTTCATTTTATTTTATTTATTACAAAGATGATAGCAATGTGTGATACAACTAAACCAAGAATTGACTTAGATTTCTAATTATAATATAATTATCGTTATAATTATAATATATTTTATATTTTATAATATAATAAAATATATAACTAAAAATTGTAAAATAATTTATATTTTATAGGAATGAATTAATTGTAAAATTAAAATTTTTCCCTATGAAACTTTCTAAAACTACCGACAGTAGCTAATAAACCATTTGTTAGCTTTATACTTTGTTATCTCATTTATAATCATTTTCATCATGATTTCATCGGGTAACGCAATACAAAGGCTCAGCTATGCTAAAGGCAAAGATATATTTTCGTTTATTTGCGTGGTTACTTTTATGTTTGAATTAACCATAGCCAAAAAAATTATTTAGTAAAATTAAAAATGCAATTTATTAAATTCTTGATGGGGCTCAATGCATTTCGCACTTCAACTGCAGGTAGTTGTTTGCTACTTCTATCATTGAAAGAGATTACTATCAAATCAGCGGATGCTATAAAAAGTTTTCCATAATCTAAAAAATTAATTTTATGTTTTTATATATTTTTCTAACCTAGCTATCATGCCTTCTCCCATTATCATTTAACTTATTTTCAAATAATTTTAATCAATTTACTTCCTTTTACTCCTAGAAAAACCAAATCTCACTAGCACTGTTGCCTCCTTGTGGTTTTTCAACCCAGAAATTCTTGAGGTATATGTACTAGCAAGCTAGCTCTTTATCTTTTCTTTTTGTCTCGCTTATGTTCTTAAATTATTATTATTTTCTTTTAACATAAAACTGCTTTTATTCTCAGCTATAATCATCTGCCAGTTGAGGTTCATCAACTCCCTACTTCCATGAATGTCATCAGATCCATCAAACAACAAATAAATAAAAACATGAAGACTATCGAAGAAATTCTTTGACTGGATCCATATCAGCACAAAGTATGTCAGCAATAATCTCAACTATTCTTTTAATGCTTCATCTTTTATTCAACATTTACTCTGCTCTTTATAAATACACATCAAACTATATTTTTTCTCAGTAATTAATGTGTAGAGCGAAAGATTTACATGTAAAGCTTTGATAGCTGATATGATCTTCATAGAGAATGGTGGTATCAAAGCTGCCCCTTATGCACAAAATCATTTTCTAACAAAGGCATAATTTTTACATGTATTGGACACAATGAAATAACGGTGGTTCCATGGTTAGGAGCTCTTTTCTATTGCTTTTCATGTCCCAAACTAGATTATGCATTTTCTTTGCATCTTTTTAATAATTCCTAATGTTTATTTATCTAACTTCTAAACATTTTATGGATTTTCCTGAACTAATAATGCCTTATGTTTATTTATCTTTCATGTCCCAAACTAGATTATACATTTTCTTTTGATTAGGGTTGATTATTTTTCTTGGGAAACTAGATTGTATTGTGACTGATGGCAATGATGTTGCAACATTTCTAATGGTTGGAAAAACTGCTGAAAACTTCTTTGGCTCCTCTGCCCACTGCTATCTCTATGACAAGGGGGTTCATTGATTGCATCCCACCTCCCGTGATTGAAAATTTAAACAAGGACAAGATTTTCCAGCTGAGATTTGAAGCTTTTCGCTCTGCTATCAACTTTTGTGACATCATTGTTACCAATGTCTTTGACGACATTGTAACTGCTGAAGCTCCACAACTACCTGCTGAACCAGAGCTGCATGTGGTTGATATTCTTCTTAATGATCAAGCAGCTTCATCATCCTCTAAAGTTGCCTTCTCCACTGGACCCAACAACACCATCACCTGTTGCTCCGTCTAAAACTAGTGTTAATTTATCACAACAGCCACAAGTGTCCCCAAGGCAACCATATATGGTTGGTCCTTTGCCATCACAAACTAAAAGAATGCTGCTGTTTGAAGATAGACAGCTGTTGTTTGAAGATTAAACGCCTACTGAAAGGTGACAGGCTGCTCCTTTCTCTCATTTAAAAGTTGTTGCCTTTCAATTTCAGCAGTGTCAGTTGTTTCTTTTTGTTTGATGAGTAGCAAATACATAACTTATTAATTTATTTTGGATTCATAGCTCTGCAATAGCTGCTGCAGCTGATCCTCGAGGTGAATTTGCATCACTTGACCGTGATACATCAGCCATCACTGAGGTAAATGATCCACCAAGCAAATGCCAATGCCCTTTGCTTACACGCACCGTTTAAATATAACCACGGCCACGCCAGTCTTGTTTTTCATTTCTGGTAGTTGTTACTATTGCGAAAGACTCGTGTAACTAAGCTAGCAAATTCTCTAGAATCTACTATATTTGTAACAACTTATGGCACAGAAGGAGAATATAGAATGCAATTCAATTATCGTGTTTTGCCCTCTGTTCCCTCTTCTCTTTCTCTCGTCTTCTTCCCACCATCCCTCTGTTATTCTACGTATTCTTTATGTTAGCTGGGATGGCCACTGCCACCCTAGCTCATCAATTGGATTCTCTTCTAATTGGTTCTCTCAAGAATCAACTTGCCACAGATTCCTACAAGCTGCGGGCAAATCTTCAGTGTTTCCACAGGCAGCCTCATGAGCAAAAGAAAGACAATCTGCGACCACTCCAAGCTTCTCGTTGCTCCCCTGTTCCGATTAGAAACAGAGATTCAAGAAGCTATGCCACTGTCCTGAGACAAGAGTTCCAACGAAATCTACTGTAAGTTCCCAAGACACTCTTTTTCTAGAAAATCATTCCTCTGCTTTGCATAAAGTGATCCAATAATCTGTAGAAGAGGAATCTGTATGGTTAGGATATAGTCTCGTTGGGTCAATTAAAGAGGGTGTGGATTAACGTAGGCCCGTTTTCACTATGCAATAGAGACATTGAAGATAAAGCAGGAAGAGGAAAAGAAGCCTCAATCGCTCAACATGAGTGTTTGAAGTGGCTCGACTCAAAGAAACCAAATTCAGTTGTTTGTATTTGCTTTGGAAGCATGGCAAACTTCATTGCCTCTCAGCTTAAGGAGATTGCAACAGATCTCGAAGCTTCTGGGCATCAATTTATCTAGGTAGTTAGAAGAAACAAAAAGAGTCAATAAGACAAGGAAGATTTTCTTCCTGAAGGATTTGAGGAAAGAATAGAAGGCAAAGGGCTAATTATCAGAGGAAGGGCACTCCAAGTTTTGCTTCTTTATCATGAAGCAATAGGTGCATTTGTGACTCATTGAGGATGGAACTCAACTCTTGAAGGCAAAAGGCCAATATTTGATGAGCAATTCTATAATGAAAAGTTGGTGACTGATGTTTTAAAAACTGGAGTTAAGGGAATGGCGTAGAGTGCATGGAGATCATGTTAAAAGTGAAGCTGTAGAGAAGGCAATCACTCAAATTCTCAAAGAAGCAGAGGAAATGAGAAGCAGAGCAAAGAAGCTAGGAGAAACGACCAGGAAGGCTGTTGAATAAGGTGGATCATCTTGCTCCGATTTCAATGCTTTGATTGAATAACTGAGGTGGGGTCGCCCTTGAAACAATGCATAGAATTATTTTTTTTTAGTTTAACGTGGGTGTCCGGGCTAGCTTGCGCATACCTCGACTAATTCCACAGGCCCTAAAGTTAACGATCATGTAAGCCTCCAGTGGCCATCATATAAGCAATCTAGGTCTCGAACCTAAGATCACAGAGGAAGCAAACCTTTTGGTCTCAATCTCTTAATATTTTGTTTCTACTTAATAGTGGTTTTGGCAATTTATTTTCAGACAAGTCTTGAGAGTTGAAAGAGTAATCACAGCCGAGTCAATGACCAATCCAAATCAATTCCCTTCCTAATGATTTAGGAATGACAAGTCCAGCTTATATATTTAGCCCAAATAACTATTCAAATAGAAAGGTTGAGCTTAGAGACAGTACACTGCAAATGAAGAACCCAATAGCTAGACATACAGGACAAACAATCATCACAAACTAGGAACGACCGTCTCCCTAGTAACAAATTTAACAAATTCACCTTCTGAAGTTGGAGAACTTGCGAAAACTAGCCGCCACAAAATAACAGCAAGTATCTATGTAGTCTTCGATGAAGTAGAACCACCTGCATCGCCAATATGGATTGATGTAGAGAACTGTTGCAATCATTATCACCACAATTGTATAACGTACACCAAAACTGATGTAGAAAAACTCCATGTCTATGAAACCATCATCTCCTTGTTCATCATTAGGCACTGGCTGGGATGGCACTGCTTCCTCACTACAATTGTTTCGCAATGGAGGTCCACACAAGTTACCTGTGGTTACCTGACAAGTTACAAAAGTCAATTACAGAATTATTTTTCCAAACAACACTCATACTGGTGGTCTTCCATAATCTTTTTCCAAACAACCCTCATATTGTTTGATGAATTATTTTCTTTATCCCTATTCAAATGTTTTCATACATGAATACTGTAGAGTATATATTGCAGTGTGAGATAAGGTTAACTCATTGCATTTTCATAAATTGAAAGGATTTCTCTTCTTTTCTTTGTCAATTACAGCACATGCATAGAGGTGTTCATATTCAGAGTAAATGCTATTGTAATGTTTTCACAGAGACTCCCATGGTTTGCAACTAATTCACTTGTATATCTTGGAACATAGCCATAAATGAAGTTTCTTCTAGTTCAAGAAAATTAACCATGAAGCTCGTAGCTACAATTTTTAGACAGAAGGGTGGCCAAGTAAACTTCTATACTCTGGAGGAAGTAAAAATAAATGTCTATGCATTTTGATGTCTATGTATATTACTTGACCGACACTTGCTTATGTCATTATTTGTTTTTACTTTTGCTAATGATTCCTCGCATTTCTGATATCGATGTGGTTTGTGAGCTCAGGGTTCTTGCTCGCTGCTACAAACTTCTCTATACTTTGCCTGGTCATTAAGAATGAAACGTAATGATTTACATGTGCAGAATGGAGACATTAAAGACGCATCTTTCGTTTTCTTTCATAAATCAGTTTATAAAACATTCTTACAGAAATTCTATATCATGCGTTCACAAATATCGCATATAAGCAAATCAATCTAAACATATCCATTGCTTGATCTTTATATATATATATATATATACACACACACACATTTAGTAGATGAAAAAATGCATAATTTAGAAAAATATCTATTCTATTTAAAAATAATAGGGTGTTTGAATATTTACTTACTTTCTTTACTTAAACAGCGGAGGTCTGAAATCTTAGCTCAAAAAACCTATTCGCAAGCATATAAACCCGTTAAAATCCCTCCAAGACTCAACTATAATAATTTGTTAACTGCATGCTACCTGATAAACTAATCATAGCTTAGAACATTCAGAATTCTATTATACATATATATATATAATCCAGATAGCAATTTATAATAATTCCCGAAATCATTTCTGGGCATTATTGACATATATATAGTCCACGTATTCTTTACTACTTTCATCATAGCTATTTCTATAAAAACTGGATTAATGCACCGTTTATGGTATTAAAAACCAGAGAGAACAAGCTTTTCCTATGTATAAAATTTGGATAAAAAACTGTATCTATTCAAATCATTTTTTGGATCAAACAGTAGCCCCTGTAAAATACTTAAACTAACAACTTCTAACTTTATTATCTAATTGTTAACCTAATACTTTTATACCATTTAACAACCACTAAGCAATTATATTTTCATGATCTATACCACTAAGCAATTATATTTTCATAACCTAATACTTCTTTTATAAAGGCATTTGCACCGTCTTCCTATTTTTGACCGCATGGAGAAAAGTGAAATTGTGAAAGGCCTAGAATAAAGAAAAGGGCAGAGAATAGAGACCAGTAGTGGAAAACAAGACAGGGACACAGTCATCCAAGGGAGCGGGGAAGAATCTTATAGAGAGGTTTCTCTGTTTTGAGGAGTGGATTTATGTCGACTGAGTTTGATTTGGCTTTGGTTGGGGTTTGTTGTTTTCTGATTTTGCTTCTAATTCAAAGACCGAGACTTAGAAAGCATATTATATGTGTGTGTTAACCCATGTCTGCTCCTGCAACTGCATGATGGATGGCGCGAGCTTGCCATTGAAAGAAACTTGACTAAACTTGATAGAATTGTTTGTGTGTTCTTGCCTGCTTCCATTCAATTAATCAACAGCTACACTTATTGTAGGGCTGCGAGCTATTGTCAGCCCCATTCGACTATTGTTTGCTACCAGCAATCATAGAAGGATCCTGCTAATTCTCAGCATGTCTTGTGACTCTGCTAATCCTTAGCTTGTCTTTGTGACGATGGTGATCAAGGGCTTTGTTTTTTTTTCTTTACTATAGCGCAGCATCGCCAAACAGCCTTTCATCCAAAAAATTGTTGGAATGAACTGTCATTGAGATTAATTGCTGAAATCACGAGGATAGAATCCATTAGCTCCACAAAATATGTATCACCATGATCCCAGCCAAATTCTGTGTAAATAGTTATTACTTTCAATACTTAGCAGCCTTGTATATGATATAAGAACATGATCTCATGACGTGTTTTGTCCCGTCATGTGCAATTTGTGCAATTTGTATAGTTGCTTTATTCTCACAAAACAGCCTCATGGTTGCCCTAGATTAGAAGCCAATTTCTTCGATTATTGCTTCTCATCTAGGCCATTTACATCCTATTGCTTTCTTCCCTTTTGGTGGCATGATCTTCCATGTTTCATTCTTTTGTAAAGTTGTCATTTCTTCGATTATTGCTTGATTCCATTTTGGATTACTCAAGGCTTCTTGCATTGTGTTTGGGATGTGTTCAGAAGACAGCTTTTGCACAAAGGTCTTGAGTGGCTGTGACAATCTTTGGGTATTGACATGATTAGCAATTGGATATTTAGTTTCTCCTCTCTATGGTCTGGTGAGTATCAACTTGGTGGCTTGCCCAGTTACACCTAGGAGGTAATTTGTAGCCAACAAAACCATCTTTAATATTATTAAGAGAGAGATTTGCGAACTATACCTCAAGATTATTCTTAGGAGAATGATTGGTTGATACTGAACCGAGAGGGGGCTGTTCTTGTTCTTGTTCATTCTCTGTCTCGTTATTCTACCCAACTCTTGTGTTTGTGTATCTAAACCATGGCCAGTTCTCCCAATTATAACCATGGTCCGTATTCTACTCTTCACCAATCATCTCCCCCTGAAGAGAAGAATGAGAAGCTGGCTCTTGAAAGAAGTATTCAGTTTCTAGAAATGTAACATCCATTGTGATGTAAAGGCGTCTTGTTGCAGGATCATAGCATCGGTAGCCCTTCTTATGTTGTGTATAGCCCGGGAATATGCAGCGGACTGCACATGGATGAAGTTCTTTGATTTTTGTGAAGATGGACATAAGCTACGCATCCAAATTATTTTTGGTGGAAGCATAAGTATAAACGGGAGAGGCACATGATGGGTGAGAGCTTGTAATGGAGTATTAAAGTTTAAGACCCTAGACGACATTCGGTTCAACAAGTAGACAGCGGTTGTGACTACATCTGTCCAAAACCGTAGAGGTGCATTTGCTGCTGTTAAGAGGGCCCAAGTTGTTTCCAGAATATGTCTGTTCTTCTTCTCTGCAACATCATTTTGCTGTGGTGTTTGGTAGCATATTGTCTCATGGTATAGCCCACATGCTTGGAAGTACTCCTGCAACTCTTTATTGTCATACTCCTCACCATTGTCAGAATGAAGGATCTGAAGTTCGGCAGAGAATTGGGTTTTGATCATAGTATGGAAAGAGCGAAAAATCCTTGCTACCTCATTCTTACTTTTCATCAAATATAGCAATGCCATGCGTGTGCAGTCATCCACAAAAATCACAAAACATCTGATGCCTGAAGAAACTGAAACGGGAGCTGGTCCACAAATGTCCGAGTGAATTAACATAAATGGTGTCTCACACCTTTTTGAATTTATTGGTTAGGAAACTCGATGACTTTTAGCTAAAATGCAGGTTTTACATTTTAACATTGTATTGTCTGAGTTGGAAAACAAACTAGGAAATAAATGTCTTAAGTAGGAGAATGACGAGTGTCCCAAGCGGTGATGCCACAACCAGATATCATGTTCTTTGTTACCAAGATGACGAGCATTGTTCACCTGACCAACACTGAAGTCATCAATGTAGTACAACCCCCCTTGTTTTGTACCACAACTAATAATCTCCTTGGTTAGAATATCCTGAAACAAACAAATTTTATGATAGATTAGCGGGCAGCAGTTCAAATCCTCAGTAACTTGTCCTATCAACAATAATTTATTGGAAAGAGTTGCAACAAGTAGAGTGTTTGATAAAGAAAAAGAGGATGACAATGCCACTTCTCCAGCCCCTGTAACTGGATATTTTTCACCATTTACATTGGTATGCATGAGATCCATTTTGGTTGAGTCGTTTCAATAAAGTCTTGTGGATCGAATGTCATGTGATCAGGTGCCTCAAAATCAATAATCCAACCGAGGTTACCTGATTCATTCTGGGCCAGGGAATAATTTGCTGCTGCTGGTGAAGAATCCTCTTGAGATATAAGAGAAAGGTGAGGTTTGATGGAAGAAAAAGAAGTGCTCTCAGCGCTGACAAGTGTAGCCCGACCACTTTCACGCTTTTTCTTTGTCTTGAGTTCATGCCACCAGTCCGGATATCCATGGAGCTTGAAACAGGTTTTCTTAGTGTGTTTCATATTCCCACAGTGTGTACAACCACCTCCCTCAGCTTGTGTTTTTGATTACATGCCTAGCTTCCCATCTGTTACCACTTGAAGAGAAGGATGCTGTTGTGATTTCTGTCCTCCTTTTGATATCATGGCCATGCTGGAAATGGTATCTGCTTTTGATAACATCACCATTTGTCTCAGATCTTCTCATCCTACATGGGCATATGCCTGTTTGATTGTTGGAAAAGGGTGAAGTTGAAGCACATCAGCTTGAATCTTGTCCAAGCGATCATCAAGTCCGTCCAAGAAAGTATAAATTCTATCTTCCTGTATAATAGAGTTATATTTCTGTATATCAACTTCACACTTCATGGGATTTGGACGCCGAAGATCAATCTCTCTCCAAAAACCTTGAAGAGTGTTGTAATATGTTTCAATTGATCCTTCCCCCTATTTGAGTCTTGTCACCCTTCTCTTGAGATCATAGACTTGTGAGGTGTTGGAGCCATCAAAATACATTGTGGCAATAGCATCTCATACTGCCTTAGCCATTGGAAATCTGATGTAATTTCCAATTAGTTTTGGATTCATGGAGTTGATTGGCCATGGATCGACATTTTATCAAAGAAAAGCTCGAGGCCAAGATAGTTCAATTTCCATTTGTAAAATCAGAAGACCAACTAGTGGACATTCTCACAAAAGTTGTTTCAAGCAAAGTATTTCATAACTTGCTAGACAAGTTGGGCATTGAAGACATCTATGCACCATTTTGAGGGAGAGTGTTGGCATGAACTGTCATTGAGATTAATTGCTGAAATCACGAGGATAGAATCCATTAGCTCCACAAAATATGTATCACCATGATCCCAGCCAAATTCTGTGTAAATAGTTATTACTTTCAATACTTAGCAGCCTTATATATGATATAAGAACATGATCTCATATTCAGAAAAGCAATAAATAAGAATATATCATTGTAACATAAATGACCTTGCTAGCGACTCCCCATATTTTCCTTGTTGCCTGAATCAATTCTATCAGCTATCCAATTTCTTATTCAACTTGTACATAACGTCCTTTTTTTTTGTATTTAGGCCCTTGCAGATTTTGCTTCAGCGAGTTCTGCCCCCTAGGGCTCATAGTAATATTTTGCAAGCAAGGGCTCACTTTCATCTTCTCAATGGATCAATAACAAGCTACTGCAGTAGTAAAAGCTTCTATCCAACCAGCCTTCCCCTGTTGCTAACAATGTAGCTTTTTCAAGTAGCTAAAGTTTTGCTTCAATAAATGCCACGACATCATCAATAACCATTCATACAGACACAACAAAGTCAACAGGATCATCAAAATCCAAGTATTTCTAGTGGCTCCTCGTCATCCAAGAAGCATTTGCAGAATCAGCAGCATAAACCACATGGGATTGAATTAGGTGGAATCAGCAGCGATCATCAAGATCCAACCATCTGCAAAATCATCAACAGAATCATTCCCTGCCGAACTAGTAGCGGCAGCTGATGCAAAATCAGAATGTTACTAACAAACACCTCCTCCTTTTGCAATGTCATTTGCTCCATCAACGGAACCACAACTTCCCCAGGTCTTGATGTTTCATTGCTGGTTCAGAATCATGCTCTTCTCCAAAGCCCTCCAACGGCAGCAAGGCATGGCTATCACTTCATCACTGCGGCCCAAGCAACACAACAGATGAATTACCGTGTGCCTGAAGAAGAGAAAAATGGAGGAAATGACACTTCAAATATGGAAGGAGAGAGGAAAGCCGATATGGTTGGAGGACAGACCCCATTAACTGTTGGGCAGTCAATTGTGTTCTCTTGGCTATATTTAACAGACTCCTCTGTTTCAACAATGCAGCTGCAACTTCCATTCATAGTGAAACACCAACAACTAGTAATGGAAGTGTTTATTCGGACCACATCTCATCATCATCATCTATAGGCACCAAGTTACCTAATGCACTTCTGCATCTCCTCAAAATCTTGTTCAAAGCGGCAGTAGCAGTAGCAGTTATGCACTGCAACAGACTCAACTAATCTACACTAATGCTTTTATGCAAGCTCAAGCTCAACATGTGGCAAATTCAACAAGCTTTGCATCAGCAGCTAGTGGGTTTCATTTGCAAAGACATCGCAATGAGCAGCAACCGCAATGCATCGGCAACCTCTTCTACAAGGATGTTGTTGTTATCTCATCCAGTCATGTAAATTTTTGTGACTCCCAACTCCTAGCAACCACGAGAGGATGTTTCCAGTTTTTTTGTTTTTTTTTTTTTTCAACAACTAATGCTGAGATAATAAAAATAGAGGAACAACTGATTGAGCTCCAGCATTCGAGTAGAGTTTAATAAAAATATAAAGCAAGGTCAGATGCGTAAGCCTTGTTTTATAAATTTTTATTTAAATTTTAATAATTTTTTTCAATTATTATATATATGACATAAAAATTTGTTCATGAGAGTTCAATTTAAATCACTTTTTTTAATCTTAGAATTTTTAAATATATTTTGACCATGATTTTATCATATTTATTATTATTTTAACTTTCAATCGCACATAAAAGTATGAACATGCTATTTTGATTTTTTTTTTAATTTGTTGTGACAATTATAGAATATTCTTTTAATAGAAACAATGATTCTAGTAAACAAAAAAAGCTTGCATTCACCGAGATAAACAAAAAATATGTTAATAAGAAAAATTATCTTGATGGAGAAAAATTCAAAATGACTATATTTTCAAGTTTATTAATAATGCTAACGAGTTCCCTTAGACTTGGATATTTTGTTTTACAGTTAAAGGTTTTTTTTTATCTCCACAGCATAACACTAGCATACAAACTTGTATATTTTTAATATAATATCTCACATTAGCGAGTGAGGATTTAGTAGCTGACCTTATTAGTGCTGATTGCTAACTTGTCAAATGCATTTTGGAGCCATGCATGTTTGCCAAGAATAAATATGTGAGAGTGGTAAGGCTTAAAGCAGACAATATTTCGCAGGTTGGATCGGGCTGTGACATTTGGTATCAGAGTCGGCCTTATTGGTTGTTTGGTTGTGCCGATGGTATCGTCGGGCTCCTTAAAAAAGGTGAATTGTGATATCTCACATCGGCGGGTGAGGATTTGATAGTTAGCCTTATTAGTAAAGTTGGTTGTTGACTTGTCAGACGCGTTTTGGGGTCATGCGTGGCTTCCAAAAACAAATTCGTGATGGCAGTAAGGCCCAAAGCCAATAATATTTGCCAGGTTGGGCCGGGCTGTGACATTTGGTATCAAAGCCGACCTCATTGGATGTCTGGTTGTGCCAACAAGGTCATCGGGCTCCATAAGAGGGGTGGATTGTAATATCCCACATCGACGGGTGAGGATTTGGTAGCTGGCCTTATTAGTAATGTAACGCCCGACGATTTCGTGAGCATTTAAAATTAATTCCTACAATTTGGTACGTAAAGATACGGGTATTTTTTTTTACACTGTAACTAAATTTCTACCAAAATTTCAATTGAGTCCCCCCTATACCGAGATGTCTCAAGTTATCAACAACTCATCCTATACATATCTCATGTTCATTCCATCATCAATGCATAACCATATCGCATTGCGACTGTTGGTTAATTTCGAAAGTGCACGAATCGTAACAAGTAATAAAGTGATGAGTAGAGTATCGTCCTGCGAGGATTTGTAAAAATTACTACTAATTACCAAAGTCTTTTAAATTATGATCTATTTGAGGAATCAAATGAGATAGTTTATGAAACAAAAATTAATGATTAAAAACAAACAACCAATTGATTAAATATTAATGAATTCAATTGTACTGTATCTAGGATTTCTGACTTACCGTAAGTATGCCTATGTGAACTTTCTCGATTAAATTAATTACTCATAATGTTGATAATCAGGTTTTCCTAATGTAGATATTAATCTCTCTCGAGCATCAATAAATTATTTCAACAAACAAATTTCATATACTCTACAAAAGTTCTGAACTTGTCGAAATTTATTAAATACTGTAAAACCTGTAATGATTACAAAAGTTCCTAAGATATCTCTATCCTATAGATTTCTTAAGGTATTTCAAACAATAGCTACAACAATTATCACTTCTCAATTTCAAATTGAATTCTAAATCATGCAGATGTTGGCCAAACACACACAAGCATTACACATAAAATGAAATACTCAACTTCTTAATGTAATAATTCAATCGAAGAAATTGTTCACATATTCATAGTAAGGTTACATCAAAAATCCCAGAATAAAAGTCTACTCCATAGTTAAATTAAAGAGAAACAAACTTGATACAATGAACATCACTCAAAAACAGAGAATTTTAGTAGAATAGATAGTTGTCCTCCCGGTCTTCAATATTTTTGCCTCTATTCTTTTTGTTCCTATTGGTGCCGCCTCCTCTGTTTTTTTCTTTGCTATGTTGTAGAGTTTCTACGTGTCTCCACTCCTCTGTTTTCAGACCCCCTTTCTCTTCTTTTATATTGTGGCTTTTCTACCCTCGCAGTAATGAGGAAAGTTTCCTTTTCTGCATTGAATTCCTTCCTACCCAGACATTGCAGGCCAGATTTGAGGTAGGAAACTTGTGAATTCAAAGATCTTTATTTCTGGAGAAATTGTAGAGAATCAAATTTTCTTTCCAATGACACTAATCTTGCAATTTTTGGACCTCTAAGCATTGAGATAAGAGCCATAAACCGAAACAATCTTTGCAGTGCAGGAATTTCGGGATGGTTCAATCCTGGTTTTTCAACTCGCTTTTTGGGCTTCAAAACAACAAAACTAAGTTATATGCCCTTCATATGTTTTGTAGACCTTCATCTCAGCTATTTGAAAATGGTGATGAATATCTGGAACTAAGTTGTATAACTTTTTTTGCAGCACATAATGAATCATTGTTCAGTTTTACTGCCAGGCTTTGCCTGTTCAGTAACCTAATATCTGAAAACATATTAATTTCCCACGAGGTCAATAATTCACAACGAGATTCAAAATTCTAATTGTCTTGTGCAACATGTCATAACCCAATTTTTGAACAAATAATAAAAATTAAAATGAGGTTAAGACAACAAATTTTGAAGTTTAGGGATAAAATTATCAGATTTGAGAATAATTTGGTCAGAAATTGAAGAATTAATAAGTTTGGAAATTTATTTAAAATTTGGATTAGTTTAATTAATGAAATTAGAAGAATTAATAAGTTTGTGGACTTAATTAAACTTTGATTTAATTAATTAAATAAATTCAAGGACTTAATTGAAATTAATCAAAAAGGGGAAAAATTAGAAGAATTAATAAGTTTGTGGACTTAATTAAACTTTGATTTGATTAATTAATTCAGGGACTTAATTGAAATTAATACAAGGGTAAAATTAAAAGGGATTTTAATTGAGGTCCAACTATCAAAATTTCCAAAGAAAGCAGGGACCAAAGTGAAAAAGTGCTTCAAACACACAAAAGGCACCGTTTGGAAGCTGTGTTCTTCATCCCTTCCGTTTCGCACGGAGGCAGCCGATTCAACAATAAAATACCAGTGCATCCGATCCTAATTGTGACCATGTCTTCTGCCACGATTGCCACAATCCCGTAGGTGGAGGTGATGGTTTTTTGAAGGTCTCTGACCTTATAAAAGGCAGGACGAAGAAAACACAAAGGAGGAAAGATCGAGAACTAAAAAAAATCAGAGCAGAATTACAGAGTAAAAAAACACAAATTCACCGAGGGGGAAGGGGCCATCAACCAGCAGACCTGGTGCTTAGACCACCATCATCTTCGTCTTGAACAGAGAAGATCGGGCAGAGGAGCAAGGGGAAGGACCAGGGAAGAACAACCCAGAACACAGAGGAAACAGAACCAAGGGGGGAAAGAAGCCAACGTACCCTAGCTTCGCCTTCGTCTTCAGGACACAAAGACAGTGAGCAGACGAATAACAGAGAACAAGAACAAGAAAACAAAGAAAGGAATGACTGGAAACAAGAACAGGGGACGAACAAGCCAAGAAACAGGGGACGAACAAGCCAAGAACCAGAGAAAAACAGAGAGAAAGGGACGAACATAAGCAGAGGAAATCCACCGTGACCAGAACCATTGTTGCTGCTGCCTTCGGTGTATCCAGAGCCAGGTAAGTAAGTTTCTCTTTCACCGCTTTTCATTTTAATTCACTTCCTACTGTACACTCTCAATCATTTCTCTTTATCAGCTAATGCACGCGTGATTTAGTTCGCATTTCTAGTTCGGTCCGGTTTTCACCCAAAAAACTAACCAAACCGATTTATTTATTTATTTTTAACTTAAAACTGAAATCGAACCGAAACCGGTTCAAATCGAGCATTTTCGGTTCGGTTCGGTTAATTGAAAGGAAAAACCAGAAAAAACCGATTTCATCTTGGCCAAACATATTAAGCAGGTTTTCTGAATCAGGAAGCCAAAAAGAACAAGATTCAAACGAAAATTTGAAAAAAATATTTATCACAACATCCATTACAGTAATCGCAACATGAATGGCAAATCAACATTCTTGTAAATAAATATAGAAAATGAATACATAACAGATCTACAAAAATAAAATAAAAAATAAACAGGGACAAAAATTAAAAGATAAAGATTGAAGAGAGGGAGGCTCCAGAGCTGCTATTTGGTTGTAAATCCATGAGCTTAGTCGATTATGCTTAAAGAAAAGGACAAAAAGATTGTGCTTAAAGCCTTAAAGAAAGGTTGAGAGAGATAAGAGATGAAGATGTTGAGGGGTGTTGTGAGAAAAGTTGAGAGATAAGAGATGAAGATGGGGGGCCGTGATGGGGGGTTGTGAGAAAGGTTGAGGGATGAGAGATGAAGATGGGAGGGGGGGCTGTGCTGAGAGATAAAGATTGAGAAACATGGGCGATAAAGGTTGAGAGTGAAGATGAGGGTGAGGGCTGAGTTGAGAGGTAAAGATTGTGAAACATGGGTGGCGGCTAGGGTTTAGAAAGGAGAAAGGGAAAGCTGAAAAGTAGGTATTTATAGTACTATTAATTTTTTTACTTGAACTGGTTCGGTTCGGTTCGGTTTATTCGGTTTCAACTTTTTAAAACTGAAACCGAACCGAACCGGCTTGTTTTTTAATTTTTCTAATCGGTTTGATCGGTTTTTTTTTAGATTCGGTTTTTTCGGTTATTTTTTTTCCGGTTTTCTCGGTTTAATCGATTTTTTGATTTTTTTGCTCACCCCTACGCGTGCTTCATGTTGCCCAGCCGGGTCACTGGCTTGGGCCAGTGACCGGGCTGGGCTGGCTGGGCCTAGCCCACCCATGTGGGCTGGGCTGGGCTGGGCCCAGTTCCCACAAAAACAATCCATGGGCTGGGCTGGGCTGGGCTGGGCCTAGTCCCCACAAAAAAAATTATGCTGGCCCGGCCCAGCCCAGTCCAAAAATAAAAAATAAAATAAAAGACAGAAAAATAAAAATAAAAAAAATATGTATGCATGGAAAAAATAATAATATAAATTTATTGGTTTATTCACTGACGCCACAGTCAGGAATAAAAATACCGATTTAAATTTATATTATTCATGGTATTTTATTTTTATTTAGCAAGAAAAAAAATTATATAAATTTATTGGTTTATTCACTTACGCCAGAGTCAGGAATAAAAATACCGGTTTAAATTTATATTATTCATTGTATTTTATTTTTATTTAACAAAAAAAAAATATGCATGCATAAAATAAATTTATTTTCTTTGTTTATTCACTGACGCCAGAGTCAGGAATAAAAAAATACTGATTTAAATTTGTTTTGTTTGTTATAGCTGCGTAATATTTATCAATGCCAGAGTTGGAAATATTCGTAGTTAAATATTCACTGGCGCTAGAGTTTAGGAATATTATAAGCAAATTTTCGTAGCATAAAATAATAAACATTTAGCAATTTAAGATGAAACTAGCAATGCAGTCTGCCTCAGGTAGGACGTTTAAGGGGTGATAATATCTTTCCTTTTACGTAACCAGTTGTCGCACGTGTGCGGTGTCGCGGCGAAATCGAGTGTTTCCATTTTAATAAAAAAAAATAATGTAAATCTATTTCTATGTGGCAAATATTAGGAAGACAAGAAATTCTTGTCGTTTATTGGTAGAAAAAATGGAATGGGAGTCGCCACCTAGTATTTTGGTCACTAGGAACCCTAACTGCTCTCAAAGATCGGGTACGGGGACTGGTTGCGTAAAGGAAAGGTATTATCACCCCAAATACGCCTTACCTAAGGTAAGCTACATCATTTGATTGTCTGATGAAAACTAAGGTGTTATTGTACTTCTAGTTGTTGGTCTGTCTATGGTTCAAGAAAAATCCTCCTCGGTAAAAAGGTCTTTATCTTATCGGGTAAAATCCTAACCGTTCTAACATCTATACCAAAACTTTATTAATAATGTTAGGAATACGTTTTACGTATAAATTCGTAATCCCAAATACTAAAAGAAAACAAAAAGATTTTTTTAGAATTTTTGAAATATTGGCCTAGTTCTTATGGCTTGAATAAACTGGTTATTAAAGCCAAAATGTATGCTAATACATATATTGTCTTGAAATTTCCTTTCTTGTGTGAAAATATGATGTTATAATATATATATATATATATATATATATATTGGAGAGACTAGGCTGTATTTTAAAACAAAAACATTTTTTTTATGTAAATACATATATTTGTTTTTATGCTTTGACGAAAATCGGGTATTTTTAATACTGGGTTTGTATCCTTACGGTATAAAAATACAACCCAATATTAATCCACCTTAATAAAAATATGCAGGAAAAATAAACAATATTTTTAAGGACTTTTGGAATTTTCTTTTTTGAAAGCAAAAACATTTTTTTATTTTGAAAATATTTGATGTTTTGACGAAAACCGGGTATTTTAATACTGAATTTGTATCTCTACGGTATAGACATACAAACCATTATTAAGCCATTTTGACAAAAAACTATGCGGGAAAATCAACAATATTTTTCAAAGATTTTTCAAAATATATTTTTTATATATATACACACAATATATACGCACATATATATTATAATATATTATAATTTATAATTTATAATATAATATATTAAGTGGGTGGGGCCGGCCCAAATAAATGGGCCGGACTTAGCCCAGCAAAAAAAGTAGGGCCGACCTCGGCCCAAAAGGAAATTGGGCCGATCTCGGCCCAACTGAAAAATCCCTCCTTAGTCTAGGCCCGACCCGGCACAGACTGCAGGGCTGGGCCAGAACCATTCTGGCCCGCCCCAAAAATATTTCTGGGCCAGAACCCGTCTGGCCCAAAGAAAAAAAAAAACAACGCTGGGCCAGCATCAGCCTGGCCCAGCAAACTGAACGGGGGGGATTATTTTCCCTCCCTGCCTCCTGCATGCAGAAACGATTCTGCATGCAGGAGGAAACCTTGTGCAGCGAAGGAAAAAAAATGCAGGGGGGAAGAAAGCGTACCTGGCGCGGAGGAGACAGTCGCGAGTGGAGGCCGGTGGTGATGTCGTGGCTCACGGACGGCGGCTCCAAGTTGCGGTGCTGCTGTTCCAAACGGTTCGGTCCGCTCTCTCTCTCCTCCCTTCTCCTTGTTCTCGGTTCTTTTTTTTCTTTTTCTTCTCGATTTGTTCCAGTATTCCCTTTCCTTTGTCTCGTTCATTCTCTCTCTTCTCCTCTCTCTCCTCCCTTCTCGGTTTTTTTTTGTTTTCCAGTCGTCTCTCTCTCCTCTCTTTTTTCGTCCCTTCTTTCTTCTTTTTGTTCTCTATTTATAGAAGCGAAAAGGCGCTGGGCCCTTCATTAGTGCGCATAGGGAGCGGGTTTCGTGCTGGCTGGTCGGCCCCCACCCGCGACAGCAAGGCGCCGCTCCCTTGCTTTCGGCAGGGCGAGCGGCCGGTCGGCCAGTGGCTTCGGTTGGTGGTCCAGAGCATGGGGCTTCGGGTTGGTGGGCGCGAGGAGAGCAAGTGGCAGGTTTAAGGAAGAAAAACATTTCTCTCTTCCTGTTGCAGTTTCGGGGGGGAAGAAGAAAGGGGAACATTGCCGTTCAAAACGGCACCGTTCGGTCTTTTTTTTTTTATGTATGAAACGGCGTCGTTTTGGAGAAAACACGTCGTTTCATTTAAAAATGGCGCCAGAACACGCCAAATTTCAAATCAGCCCTCAATTATCTTTTGTTCATTTCAATTGCGACCCTGCCAATTTCGGTCCCCGCCCCCATAGTTGGCCGCGTTTTTCACTTTGGTCCTTGGCCTCTGATTTATGCAATTGAGCCCTCAATTGTTCAATAAACTTTCAATTTCTTCAATTAGGCCCCTGAATCAATTCAAGACAGCCCCCTCTATCTTCGCGCCTTTTCTAATTTGGTCCCTGGATTCGGATTTTCTCAATTAAGTCCCTAATTGGCCATTAAACTTCAATATTTATGCAATTAAGCCCCTGATTTGACCTAAAAAATATATTTTGGCCCTAGAACTTAAATTTCTTCTAATTAAAGCCCAAATTGACTTAAAAATAAATTTTTCTTGCAATCAAATCCCCTATAAATTCAATTAAAAATCCAATTAAGTCCATAAACATCCAAATTTGGACTTTCCTCCTCAAACTTCCAATTTCTTATCCAACAGGGCTCTCATCATTCAAAAATATACTGTCAAAAAATCCATCTTTGTATTTTTAACCTCCTTGACCAATTTTTCTGACCATTTTCTAAGCGCTTCTGCCTCCTGTTATTTTTCTAACCTCTTTTGGCTATTTATTTTATTTATTTTTGTGGAGACCCGAAAATGGGTTACAACACCAGTCCCGAATCATAAAATCTCTGTTGACCAGTTAGGGTTCCTAGTGTCGATACACGACGTCGGGCGACGGCTCCGCTCATTTTTGTTTATTTAACAAAAAGATTTTTTTTATTTTTATTGGGGAAATGAAAATTTTATTGGAGTCGCCATCTAGTAATTTGAGGGAACTAGAAATCCCAAATTAAACACTGGTCCCAGAGATTCAGGTACTGGGTTAGTTATGATTAAGGGAAGGTAGACACCACCCTTAAAACATCCTTTCAAAAGAAAGGTTACCCTTACTTGTGTGTTTTTTTTATTTGATTTAAATGCTATTATATTTTGAGCTTATTTGCAATTTTGTTTTTTTTTTAAAAATAGTTAACGTCGGTCCCTAAAATTTGGAGACACGTTAAAAATGACATCAGTCCCTAAAAATAGGAGACTCGTCTAAAATATTGACGTTTAACCCTAAAAAGGAGAAGTACGTCTGAATTACCAAAAAAACTATAGACATAATCCATATTTGGTATTTAAATTTTTGACATCGGTCCTTTTATGAAAAAGAGACGTGTCGATAAAATATTCGTTTATAAAATAAAACTATTTTGATATCGTTGAGATATGGGTATAACTATATTTGAAAATTGGGCTTTGGACCCACGAATGATGACATAATAGGATGGGTGTTGGACCCGCGTTGTTATTTTTTATTATTATTTTTTTGTTTTACAACATGCAAGAAAATTTATATACAAAATAAAAAAATATTAGCAATCTAAATAAAATTACATGAGTGACACAGTATAGGTAAAAGACTGAAATACCCTCGGATTTATCAGAAATTTACGAAAATGCCACTGGCGGCGCGTGTGGCTCACGCGCGGCTACTGTTGGTGGCGACGAGATTTTCAGTCGAGATTTCTGGCAAACCGATGGTCGATTCTGGTAGATCTGAGGTCGAGGATGCTGTTGGTGGTGGTCTTGACGGTCGTTGATGGCTGACGAGGGAGAATCGTCCACTTGAAGCTTCGGTGGCCGGCGAGAATCGCGGCCTTTTTCCGGCCAGATGAGGAGGCGAAAACGGTTAAAACCGCTGGGGTTTTGTTTTAAAACAGGGTAGATACCTTTCTGTGGTGGTGCGGAGACTTTATATGGCCGGAAAGTGGAGATCGGAGGAGAGAGAGAGAGTCGCCGGCGAGAGGAGAGAGATGCTCCGAGATTTGCTAAGGTGCGGACGCGTGTATGGTGTACCGGTGCCGCTGAAGGATGTTAACCGTTGGATCGTGGATGAAACGCTATGATTGGCTAGATCAGCAGGTTGATCGGACGGACCAGATTGTCTGGTTTTTGATTTTGTGTGGCGCGGCGCACCGAAATCTCGGTGCACCGGATGACGTGGCGCAACGGGATTAAATCCTGGAATATGTTAACGGCTGAGATGTGTTGGGATATGTTTGGTATTTTTAAATTGTTTTTTTTTAAAGACAATATCCTACTCTCCTGAAGAAAAACTAAAAATTTTAGGAATAGTATCAATCGATTCTTTCTTTTTTTTTTTCTTTTCTCTTCCTCCTCCTCCCTTTTTTTTCTGCCCCCCTCTCGTGGCTATTTATAGGCCACGGGACAACAACCATAATTTATTTTTATTATATATAATAAGAAATAATGCACACAACTACCATAATTTTGTTTTATTATATATATAAATATTTATATGGGTAAAAACTAAAAATTCAAATCAGTATTAGAAAAATCTCATTTCAACCGCCAAAAAATGGAATACCAAAAAAAACATTTGATGGGTATCGACCCGATGAACCGGGTTTTGGTCGAAAATGACGGTTTTGACCCGAGACAGCCCGAAACTTATTTTTTACCCTGGTCGACATGGTTTGAATGAAGAGATGCGGTTGACTCGAGAGAGAAAAAATATTTTTGAATTTTCAAATTTTTTTCTTAATGTTTTTTTGGATTTTTTTGAAAATATATAAAAAACATGGGTCAAAAATTGGGTAGCAACACCTAGTGACCATAACATTAGGTGGCGACTCCTTAAACAAAGAATATTCCCATCAAAGAACAGGATGCCAAAAATCTGTTCTTTCCAAAGATTTAATGAAATTTTTAAGGCCATCGCGATGTCAGGTGCAACGCAACATATCCAAAATATTTAAAAATCAAGCATGAATAGTAAAAAATATACATGCTAAAAATTCCCTTATTATTAATCATAATATATTGCAAATCCAGGGATTCATTTCAAATATATAATTTACAACACAAACTAATAGTAATAAACTTGATTAATAACATTAATATTACAAGCATAAAATTCTAAAGGTCTCTAAGATTAAGATAAAGGAACACTAACATCGTTCCTGTCATATAATTATCTAAAGAAAATACAACAACATCCATTTCATCCCAGGTTCACACAGAAGAAATAAAGATGCTAACCCTAAGTTATACAAAAGAATTGGAAATGCTAATTCCCTAATTCATACAAAGAAACTAGACACCTAGGACACTACTCCTACAGGAATGAGAAAGACTTAGAACATCAAAATAAGAGAATAATTTTATTAAATAAATAAAATACAACCAGATAATGGAGGGTCACTACTACATGTAACTACGCATATGTGTACCCACTTGATAGGGCATAATCATAGTTAATCCGCAAAAGAAGATCCTTTACTACATCTAACACCTATCCTTCCATAATCTACTTATGGTTTTCTTTTCGATTATCACACATTAACTTTTGTATAATTTACCCTTTTTCTTTCGCCCCAAATTCTAAGGCAGTCACTGCCAACACTAATAACTCCTATTAGTGTCATTAGTCACCCTTACTTGGATAAACTAATCAATTCCTTAGCAATGCCGACACCAACTTAATTGATCAATGCCATTGAGCTATTTTCAACCCGAAATAGTCAATCAATTACTCTCCATCACAATTGGAGATGTTTCCAAAAATGTTGATGCCAAGTTCTCTTTGACACCATTAACTTCCTCCTTATGAAGTTAATCAAGTTAGTATGGGCTTGTCGATACAAACATTATTCATCAGTATCATTAACTATTAGTGATACAAATAGTTAATTAAGTTCAATATTCACTATATTTTCATCAAGATTATGTCAGTGTTAACAATATTTGTTAACATCATTAGTTGCCCCTATTCGAGGTCGGCTAATCAAGTCCATAGGCTGTCTTTTCTTTATATAAACATAATATAGACCGATATCTGAACTCCAAATCCCAAAAGACTACGAACAAAATTCAAATTTTCAAATCCATGTTCGTTTCACTGTATCTTTCCTTTCTTTAGTCATATTCACCAGGTGGAAATATTTATATAATAATATTATTTCTCTATTTGTAGGTAATATTCGCATAGAATTAGTATTTGTTTCCCTGCCTGTAGGCAACATTCACATAGAATTAGTATTTGTTTCCCTGCTCATTGGCAACATTCACATTGTGTAAACCCCCGTAAATAAAAATAAATAAATAATAATAATAATAATAATAATAATAATAATATATTTGTTTCCCTGCTCATAGGCAACATTCACATTGTGTAAACCCCCGTAAATAAAAATAAATAAATAATAATAATAATAATAATAATAATAATAAATAGAAAAAAAAAAACAAACAAACAAACAAACAACACATAGGATCGAAGTAATGACGTTTCGATGAGTAATGGATTTTCAGTATGAAAGAAATGAATAAATAGTAGGAAATGACAATAAATGTGTCGTGTGAGAGAGAGAATGATCTCCATAAACAAATTTAAAGGTATTGTTGAAGTCAAAAAGAGAGTCATGATTTTTAGTTTAAAACTTGTAACGTTGGCGAAACCAATGACAAGTTTCAATGGATAAAAGAATAAGAAAAAAAACCAGAAGATATGTAAACCCCGGTCAAAACACGTATTTTGACAAATTAATGATAAATGTGGTAATATTGAATTTATTAAGTATAAATTAAGGGGAAATGTCATGAGGATCTAAGTAAATAAATTAATGCATGAAATTCAGATTTTACGGTATCAATGATATATCTCAATCCGACCGTTGGATTGGGCTGAAATTTTATAAGAAATCTGCAAACATATTGTTTTATATTAGGTTCAAATTTCATGTTAATCGGAGTTTGGAAAGGATTTATGAGAGTACTGAAAATCGGGTAAATTGAAGAAGATGACACAAGGGGCATTAATAAGGGCATTTTTTTAATTTTATCAAAACAAATACTCTCCTCTCCTCTCTTTAAAAACAGAGCACGTCCTCTGCAAATGGAAAAAACAGGAGGGAGACCATTTGTTTTGTCCCATTTTCTTCATTTTCTCTTCATTTCTTCAAGCTAAATCAAAAGGGAGTGCTCTTAGGAGGATTATATCCAAGAAAACAAATTAAATGACAACTTAGAGAGTTATAGAGCTTGAGAGAAACAAAGAGAAGAAACTGGAAATTGGAAAGAGAGGAGGAACATGATTTTTGTAAATTTTTGCAAGATTTCATTGAAAATAAGTTTAAGTATCAAAGGTAAGCAACATGCCCTTTAGTAATTTTGTTTTTCTCTCTTGTTCTTGCATGAGGAGAAGAAAACCTCCAAGTTTAAAATCCTAGGGTTCATGTAAATATTTGGGGGGAGTAATTTTTCATGTGAATTTTGAGATTAATTGCATGATAATGGCTTGATTTACTGAAAAATAGAAGGAATAAATTGATTTGAAACTATGGGTTTTGGGATTGCAACTGGGCAGGCACTTCAGTAGCCATAGTTTGACTTTCCACCGTTGGATTAGATTGATTTTTGGATATGTTGTTATACTCAATATCACCTACATTCTTATCGGAGGGACTGTAAATATTAGACTTTGTTTGAGGGCTGTCATTGGAGGAACATTTCTGGAAAATCACCCTTCAAGACAGCATTGTTTTTCAACCGTTATATCATCGTTTAATCGTTGGATTGGTCTGGATTTTGGATATGTTGTTCATCCAGATGTTATATAAATTCTGAACGGTTTAGATCGGAAAACAACACTCCTACCAGAAATTGTCCTTCCTAAACAGCAGGTCTCCAAATTTCAGGTCAGTCTGGTATTGTTCTGATATCGGGAGTTTTAACCGTTGGATGTATGTTAATTTTGGATATGTTACTCTAATGATGATGATGTATAATTCCACCATTTGGATTTATTGAATTCTAAATTTATATAATGATAATTTAAGTTTGGTTTGAGAAATATTGAATGAGAATATGAGGTTTAGCATAAAAAGTATATTTTGGGACTAAGGATAATGGCAATGGGTTTAATGATGATGGTGGTGTTTGTGTTATGTTTGAGTCATGTTTGGTGTGTTGATAAGTGATGGTATAGTTAAATTCTATAAAGAATAGTGATTGACTAATACTTTGGTTGTATTAGAATGGGAAATCATATTGTAAGTTGAATTATGATATAAGGAATCATTTTAAGTGTGCTTTTGGAAATATTTGGCATGTGTAGTCATTGATGAAATTTAAGTTAAATTACATTGTTTGGTGATAGATTAAATGTCTTGGGACAAAATAAAATCGGTGACGAAAAGTCATGCCCTTTGGACATTGAAGATCATTGATGAAGAATTGAATTAAATGGGCGTTTAATGTTAGTGTAAATAAATTCTAATGTAAATGCATTTAAATGACATGTAAGAAAATAAAACACATTCATGGAAATTGTTTACGGAAGTATTTGATTTTGTGAATTTATGAATATTATGAATAAATCAGGAAGATTCAATAATGATTCAGGATGTTATATTTAAAATGTAGGAGAAGCATTCACTCGACTTCTCAGGAGCTCGTATAGTAGGAGCTTAAGGAGGGACTGCAGGAGGGGCACAACAACAACAACAAAGAGCAAGTTGAGCTTCTGCAGCTGGTAGGTGTTCTATACCTACACTTTTTATGTAGCGTTAATTTACTAACTTATTAAATTCTTGGTCTTCGTGTCTATGGGTGAAACCACAAAGAGTGAGGATAAAGTGAAATAAATGAGAAATTAAAAATGGATTTGAGTACTTGACTGGGTTAAGAATATGAATTACACTAATAGACTTCGTTGATGATCATTTCTCGAACTTGATTAGCCAGTCCCGAATGCGGAGGCTAATGATGTTAGTAAGGTTTACTAACATCGGCATAATCATCCTTAAAAACGAGGGATACTGAACTTGATTAACTATTCGGGTGAGAATAGTTAATGATATTGCTGGTGCTGTCAATATCGGCAATCACACAAAACTTGATTAGCCGGTCCCGAATGCGGAGGCTAATGATGTTAGTAAGGTTTACTAACATCGGCATAATCATCCATCGACATAATCATCCCTGAAAATGAGGGATATTGAATTTGATTAACTATTCGGGTGAGAATAGTTAATGCTATCGACCGGTGTTGTCGATATCGGCAATTACATGAAACTTGACTAGCTATTCCTGAAGTGAAAACTAATGATGTCAAGAATCTTGACATCAACATTTCCGGAAATATTCCAAGATATTATGGAAAGAAAAATCTGATTGGCTATTTCATGTAGAAATAGTCGATAACATCAATCAGTGGTATTAATTTTGACATTTACAATGAACTTGATTAGCCGATCCTGATATGGGAGACTAATAACACTAATGGAAATTTATTAGTGTCAGCATTCCCTTCCAAGTTTTAGGGGAGAGGTATTATAATGATATTTCCTATAGGGAATAATTAAAAATATTAATGAAATGGGGATTGACATCTTGATAGGATTATTCATTCGGCCTTAAAGAGGCGGATATTGATTGGAAATTATGGAATAAGATGGGCGAAGGAACTAGTTACCCTGTGATGGGCTAGTGGCATTTGTTTTGTTTTCTAATAACCGGAATATATACAACTTGAGTTAAAACTTACTTGTGTTGGTGTTAATATTGTTAGGATGACTGACTTGTCAGATTATAAATGGAATGTTGGATGATACCTAATTGTTAAACAAAAATGGTAATTTGTGTTTATGTTATGGATTATTGAAGAAGAAAAAAAGAGAAACCGATGAAGATCTCATTCTTGTGAAGGATGGAGGCAAATATCGTATCATTTGGGACGTGAGAATAGAAGTTCATTAACCATAGTAAGTTTTATACACTTAAGGAATGCAATGCTATATTTATGTGTGTGTGTGTGTGTGTGAGAGATGTATTTTGAATTAATTAATGAATTGTAATTGATATAATTTGAGAATCATGTCCTGCGCACATGGAGGATGTGAAAGAAATTATGACTAATAATGTAAATATGTTGTATTAAGGTTTCGTGTTGTTGCTGGCATGATAAGAATTTGGTGATAATTATAATAGTGTAATAAAATGCCAATAATAGTGATAGATAATGAAATTTGGCCTTAACTATAGTGGTCAAATGGGATTAGGTTGATGAATTAAATAGAATGATGTATGTATGGTATTCACATTATTTGAAGATGGATCGGATGTGAATATTGTGAAAATGATGGCAGGTTCCATGATAATGAGAGATTTTACTAAAAATCTAAAGAAACATTGGAATGTGTCGAAATGGGCACAAGAAATATGTAGGTTGAATGTATTTATAAACTAAAATTGGACCGAAATCATGACAAGTTGACAACTTATATGGAAAAGCTATAATGGGTATAATAGATGTTGGGATTGAAATTGATATAAAGAGATGGAGTAAGAGGGATAGAAATCACATGGTAGATATTATAATGAATTAAATGCGCTCATGAGGTGAAACAAGACACAAAATGAAAATGTTAAATGATTCTAGGAAGGATGGATAAAGACGTAATAATGGAAGGATAAATGAGAATTTCAAGGAACTATGGTTGCATATCGTTGAATATATATTTAATTACCTGTTCATGTATTGTGTGATTTTCCTTTTATGCTATATTTATTATATATATTATGAAATTGCAGGTCCTTCAGATTCATGCCAGGAGTAGCGTTTTAGGTCCTCTAGTCTCCTTTTGTATGATTGAATAAGAAGATGAACATTAATGTATTTTGTCTTTAAGGAACTAAATGACTTAATATGTAATAGTACTCCTTTTACATTAAGTGTCGGGACATAAAAATGTATTATTCTGTATTTGTAATCTTGGTTTGTTTACTTGCAATTATTATGAATTATGTGTGTTAATGGTAGGTAAAGAAATGAGCATGCGAAATGTGAGGCATGTACCATGAATGATGTGTTGTTGAGGTTTTACATGATTATGATATGATTGAGAAATGAGTATAACTGTACAGAATGATTGTCGATAACTTGGGACCTCCATGTATAAAGGAAACTCTGCCGAAATTCAGTAGAAATTTTGGCAAGTCTCAGATAAGTTCGGTGGATGAAAGTAACTAGGCTCTGATACCAAATGTAACACCCCACCTCACTAGCAAGATATTGTCCGCTTTAGGCCTCCCAGTCCACCCAAATCCAAGGCTTCCACCTAGGTCCCCCTCACGGTTTTGTTCTTGGTAGCCACGCATGACCCTAAAACGCGTCTTACTAGTCAAGATGAGCATGCACTTATAAAGCCCTAGCTCTGGACGCTCGCTTCTGATGTAAGATCTTACACATTGTAATAACATTCTTGCTCATTGGCAACGTTCACGCAATAATAATATTTCTTCTACTTGTTGGTAACTTTCATGCAACAATATTTATACTACCCGTAGGCAATGTTCACATAGGCCATATTTCTCATGATACACAGTAGTACAAAATACGCATAATGTCTATCACATACTAGCTTTACAAGAATTTAAACATTTTAAAGAAGCAAGAGGACAACCCTTACCTTGAACTCCTATTGTACTTGCACGTGAGAAGTCGGGTCCCACTCTCTATGCTTCTCCTACATTCAAGTATAACATTAATTAGTACTTAAAAGTGTATTTTTATCAAGGTTTTAAATCATAATTTTGCACTTGAAGTATCAATAACTCCTTAACAAAAGCATGTTTTATAATAACAAGTCTGATACTATAAGATACATTTAATTTATGGTAAATGTTCATCTTAAATGTAGGCCTATCACATAAATCAAACAATTGATTAGTAAGTTTAACTACTAAAATTTAAAACCTAGTTGATTTAAAGGTTGACTTTGAAAAAAAATATTCATACAGTAAATGTTTGAATCTTGGTGTTTTTTTTATTGACACAAAAAAATTACCAACCCACCACAACCAACATGTATGAAACATTTAGATTTAATATTATATGTATATTTATTATCATAATTGATATACTAGTCAACTCACTAACTTAGTAGGTTGACCTATAACTTGCTAATCTAGGATTTTAGCCGAATCAAGCTTTAACCAAGATATAATAACTACGATTTTATAAATTACCATGAACTTCCCTTTTATGTCTTCTTCTTTACTTATTTGATTTTACGAAGTTAAGATGTTCGCATTTATATCATTATTAAACTCTAGTGTAGCATTTAGTTATTATCTTAGGATAAAAAGAATGAAGATAGTAGAGACAAAAATGTGTTTGGTTGAAAAAAAAAAATATATATATATATATATATATATATATAAATAATTTTTTTACGGGATAATTTTAGAGTGAATTTATGGACTTTCAAAAATAGAAAGTACAAATAAGACATATCTTTATAAAAAATATTTATTATTTTTTATTCATAAAATATCATTGTAAAAAAACTTTCAATTCCAAAATTGCCTAACTAAGGCATGTAAAAATAAAAACAGTTATTATTGTAGTCTTAAAACCCAACTTGGGGATTGACTTTGAGTAAAATCTATGATCCTCGTTGACCTAAATCAAGGTAAGAATAAAAATAGTTATTATTATAGTTGTAAAATCTAACACGAGAGTTGACTTAGAACAAGGCTCGAGTTATTGTTTGGGTTGACCATTGACCCAGGTCAACAAAAAAATAAAAAATAGTTATTATTATAATTTTAAAACTTAACTTGAAGGTTGACTTAGGGCAAGACTCAAGTCACAAATTAGGAGGGTCAACTCTGGTTGAATGAGGTCAATGTAAAAATAAAAGTGGTTATAACGATAGTTTTAAAACTCAACTCAAGGATTGACCTGAGATAAGCTCAAGTCTTGGGTTAGGAGGATTAATGCATGGATAAAAATAATTATTATCATAGTTTTAAAACTCCATCCAAGAGTCAATTTGAGGCAAAGCCTAGGTCATGAGTTGAGAGGGTCAACTCAAGTTAACCTAATTTTATTTTTTTTAATGAGAATCAACAGAACCTTGTTTTGACCAAAACAAAATTTAAAAAAAAAAACAATGGGTTTTGCCTAGTGTTTTATCCTAAGTCAACCCATGCTTTATCCTAATCAACAAGGTTTTTTTAATTCTCTTATCTTTTCTTAAACTTGAATTGATCCAGGCCTAAAGACGACTAGGTCCCGAATCGATCCACTAGGCCAATGTAGGTTTTATAATTAGGGTTATCATAATATTATTAATTTTAACACTTAATACAAACTAAAGCAAAAAAAATCTATTTATTTGTATAAATATATAAGTTTAATAATAATACATATTAAAGATAAAATAATTTTTTATATTTTATTTTTTTTATTTATCATTATCAAATAAGATATATAAACAGTTACTACTAAATATTATTATATTTTCATCTTTTTTTTCTATTTTGTTTCCTTTATTTTCATGGTTTTCGTGTCTTTTGTTCAGGATTGTAATCAAATATTAACTTTTGATAGCATATAGAAACATGCAAGTTGTCATGTTCAAGCCTTTCTCTTATCATATATTTTGAAACACAATTGCGAGGAGGAGGAGGAGGAGGAGGAGACATGTGATTAAAGTGCCATGCAACATTTTGACATTATCAATAATTTGAATGTATTTTCCATTAATTTATAATATACAAGTATATTTCCATATTTATTTTTTTTTTAGGAGAGGAGGAGAGGAGAATGTGATTAAAGTGTCATGCAACATTTTTGACATTATTAGTAATTTGATGTATTTTCATTAATTTATAATACACAAGTATATTTCCACTTTTTTTTTAGTAGAACATTTTTCCAATAGAATATTTTTTTGGAATTTCAAATTATGATATTTTTTTAACAATAAAAATATCATTAGATGAGTTTGTATGTAAATTGAAACTAAAAATGCGGTAGGTGTTATGGTTTGAAAATGACAATTGAAATACTAAACAATATTTAAGATTGGATTGAATTTAAACTAGATAATATATGTTCTTATTCTATGTTTGATGCACATGACACAAGTTCAAATAATTTTGTTTTTATTATTGATATTTTTTCAATCATTTGTTTTAGTCTTTGCATTTTTATTTTTATAGTATTTTAGTTTTTACTAGAATTTCTTTGTCATCTAGAACAATCTAGTTCTTAAATCAAAAGTTTTTGCAATTAAAATCTTACATGCACATATCTATTTTAATAAAATTGGTCAAATTTTAGTTTTTCAAATTAAAAGATAAATAAGTGATAAATAGATAATAATAAAATTAAGAAAAAATATTTTTTTCTACAAATTTTTTGTCGCGAGGAAAACTTTGGACAAGACAATGATCAATCCTTGTCATGTCGAAAGTGTATATCAAATAATTTAATGGTGTTTGAGAGTGTGATTTTAATTTTTTTTTTAAAATATTTTTAACTGTGAAATACATCAAAATATTTTTTTTATTTTTAAAAATTATTTTTAATATCAATGTATTAAAATAATCTAAAATAAAATAAATAAAAATTGAAAATTGAGAGCAAAACACTTCATTTATAGATTGCTATGTGCAACAAATATATCACAACTTGTTTTTATTGTATTTTATTATGATCTGTTTTGTGCTTTATATTATTTAATATATTAAAATAAATTTAATAAGTTGTACTGAAGCAAGATCTAATATTAGAAAGTTAACGGAAATAAATGTACCTTTGTCCGTCCCTTCAACAAAATGCTGAGCTGTATATTAATTCTCAGAGGCAGTGATAACTAGCTGTTCTAAACTAATCCTATACTTTTAAATATGTTTACAATGCGGTCCTTCATTAATTTTTTGTT
Source organism: Populus alba (assembly GCF_005239225.2). Lineage (NCBI taxonomy): Eukaryota > Viridiplantae > Streptophyta > Magnoliopsida > Malpighiales > Salicaceae > Populus > Populus alba. The sequence continues at coordinate 4,447,726 of NC_133286.1, read as the reverse complement.
AGTAAAATGTTGAGCTTTCAGCAATATTTCCTTAGTTTGTGCGCTAAACTTAACGGTAAAATGTGATTCAAGGATCAATTAGTTATTTAAATGAACTTGAGGGATTAATCTGTTTGTTTAACACAAATACAGAACTAGTTAAATAGAATTTAACTCAAATTTTAATCATCATATGCGTGCGTGCGTGCGAGCGAGCTTGTGTTTACTCGTTAATTTTTTTAGAAGGAATCTGGAAAAGAATAAGTCATCCATTTCACTTGGGTCCAGCATTCCTCATCTCTCCCCTCCGAGCTCTCCCTCCTCCCTTCCTCCGCCTCTCGGAAACCGCGCCGCCAGAAGGCTTCAGATTTCTGCCAGGTGTTCTATTTCTATCATGTTGTTGTTTTTAAAATTTATGGTGTTTTCATTATTTTATTGTAATTATTATTCAGAGACTGAAATTCTATTTTAATAAGTAATTAAAAAAAAATAATCGACCGATGAAATCTCTGCTAGTAAACGCAATTCGATTTTAATAAGTAAATTAAAAATATATATAATCGGATCCGATGAAATCGCTGCTCGTGAACGCAATTCAAAGAAACGCACAATCAGCCGATTCTAATATTTTCTTTTTCAATTTTTTCCCTTAATTTACATGATATTATCCGATTTTTCTCACAGTTATTGTTGTAATAATCAAGCCTGAATTCTTGAACCCAAATTTATTTTATTTTATTTTATTTTTAGTGGAGAATAGAAATCAATTCAAATCTTTTAGGCTCGATCGATAATTTGTTAATTAGTTTATGCAGCAGCTGGAGTGGAAGAGATATTACTGCTGGAATGGCCGAAAATGAGCTGTTTGGTGGATTCTTCTTGTTTGGAATTTACTGAATTCTTCAAAATTATTGTGTTCTTAACAACAATACGATATCTTGGGTTTTATGCTCGCTCACACATGGAAAAAGAAAGAAAGAAAGAACTTTAAATTTTATAATCTGGTCATGTTAACGCGAAAAATAAAAATAATAGGTCTGCCTTTGATAACCCTACATGATATATCTTTCTTTTTAGGACTGCTCAGCTGGTCTTGAGTATGAGGTGAAAGCTTGAGTAGGACAGTTAGTCCTAACCAAGGACTGTATTGTGATTGATTGAGTTGAAAGTTAAGAGCATGTGAAAGTGTAAAACAAATGACCTCGTTCACTTCACCCAAGGGGCACCTGTGCATCTAGTTGGAAGAACATTTTATAACTTACCTCAAGGTCGAGCATGGTCAGGGTTATTGTGTTGTCTATTCCGAGAAAGGTGTGCCTGCAAATTAAATCTTATTTCAACAAGAGTTGTTAAGTTGATTCTTATCTGTCTGCTCTTTAGAGTTGATGATAACATGAAATTTTCATGGTTATGCTTGTTGTTTTCTTCTTCATTTTCCTAGCTTAAAACATCCTAGACAATCTCTTCATGTTCTATTTGCTGGGGGTTATTTAGACTGCTGATATTAATCGGGGATTGAAAGCCTTGTTTTATTACTTTGTTTTGTTTTCTTCTTCTTTCTTTATTCTCTTGGGGATGTGGTATTCTCCTCTTTCTATTTACACTATTTCCTCCATACAAATGTAATTCTTTCAGAAAAAGTTAATTCATACATAATAACAAGAACAGGGTGGGGGGGGGGTTGGGTTTGACGGTATGTATTTGGTTGCGAGTAAAAATTGTAAGCACTTGAAAAAGGTCCTGTGCCTGAATCTAAATTGGTAAGATGTGATATACTATATCTAGAAGATAACTTAATCTATCTATTGAAGTAAAGCATTTAAATGCGTATTACAATGTTTTTGGAACATTAAATATCTATTTGATCAGAATCTGTGAACCTAAAACACAATGAATACAAAATGCAAGTTTGTCATTGTAAACATTAACCCGCATCAATGATCCATCACGAGTGTTGCTAGAAAAACATTCAAGTTAAAATTGAAGCACCATGAGTTTCCTGTATGGCTTGGTTTACACACTCGCCATCTGTTTGGTGCGGCAAGTTATGAACTAGCTGGCTAGTTTTTTGCTTCCTTGGTTTTAGAAGCACCATGAAGATTCAGGCCCAAATCTTGCTTATTAATACCGTATAGCTGAATAAACCAAATCCTAGCACCTTGCCTTGAAATGGTCGTGTATATTTGTTATAGCTGTTCAGATTTTATGCATCCATATTGGCAGAATTCTTTAATAAAGTACATGCTATTAGATGGAAGTTCTTTTTAAATCTATTCAAGTCTGAATAAACTGATATTCCAACTTTCATGACTTTGATGTGCTCTTACTCTTCTGTTCCTGATTTTCTTTTTAGGGTCTAGTCTAACGTGCAATTAATTTAAATTTTTTTTTTGGTGATAGAAGTGATTTTTTTTGGTTGGCCAAAACCCCAATGGATGCCAATAATTGGAGGCCCACTTGCCCCAGGTGGAGAACCTGTGATGGACACAGGTGATTGGAGAACTCAATTGCAGCCTGACTCACGGCAAAGAATAGTCAACAAAATGTAAGTATCTGTTTCCTAATATGTGCAAGTGCTGCAAAATAGTAAATCTGCAAAAGGTTAATTAAAATCAGCAGGACTGCCATGAGGCAACCTCAAGTATCATACACCTCTGTTTTTGTCTTTTTCATTTTTCACGTGTTTCTCACAAGTGAACTTGAGGGAATAAAAAAGTGCTTGGGAAGTAATTTTTGTTGGAACTTCTTGTGTAACATATTCTTTTGTTGATGACCTCTAGGATGGCTGCATGAAGCTTGTCCGCTTTAAATTTCAAGTTAATCTATTGCTATGAGCCATTGGTGTTTCAATTTCAACCTTGAGTTGCAAACTGAACTTAATGAATAGTGTTGGATTTGAGCCTTCTATTTGCTTTAACTTCTACAGGGTTGAAATGATAGTGATCTTAAAGTACAAAAGCAGCTGACAAAATCATTTAGCTACAATAGTGCAATGGTTTTCCTAGTCTCTCAATTTAAAGTTGAATGTTTTGGTGATATCTCTACATCCCAAATTTCATATAGACAGCTACTGTTGGCACTTGCAGTAGCCAATGAGCACTGTAGAGTATATATTGCTAAGTGAGATAAGGTTAACTCATTGCATTTTCATAAATTAAAAGGATTTATCTTCTTGTCTTTGTCATTACAGTGTATGTATAAAAGGTTTTCTTATTCAAGAGTAAATTCTATTGTAATGTATTTCAAAAAGTTCCCCTGGTTTTGCAACTAATTCATTTTATATCTTGGAGCATAGCCATAGCCATAAATGGAAGGTTCTTCCAGTTCAAGAAAAATTAACCATGAAGCTCGTAACTAGAATTTTAGACAGAAGGGTTGGCCAAGTGAACTCCTATACCCTGTACCTCTGGAATAATACGGGGAAAGGAAGTAAAAATAGATGTCTGTATGTTGATGCCATATATTACTTGAACGACACTCGGCTATATCATTATTTGTTTTTACCTTTTGCTAAATGATTCCGTTGTATACATTTCTGATATTGGTGTGGTGCATGAGTTCACGGTTCTTTCTCACTGCTGCTAACTTCTCTGTACCTGCCTTGTCATTAAAAATTAAATGTAATGTTTTACATGTGTTAGAATGGAGACATTAAAGAGGCATCTTCCGTTTTCTTGGTCAAGAGGGATTACAAGAACTCAAGAAAATTGCCGTACGGTTTGAGGAAAAGATTTATTACTGCCAGCCACCAATCAGTGTATTCGGCTAATGCTAGGTTCAATAATTTCAATTTTCTCTAGACATGAATATACACATGCATAAGTTTGTGGATTTTGCATGCACACATGTGTGTGTAGTGTTCCACACTTTCTCACTGGTCATTCTGTAGAAGTTCTCATCTTTTTGTTAATTCTCTGACAAGTGTTTTATTTAGAGTGACCAACGTCCTTTTCAAGTACAAGGAAGTGTGCAAAATGCAAATAATGAATCAATACATAAATAATTGAATAAAAAGAGAGGACACAGAAGTATATCCTCACAGAAGATGCAAGTACAAAGAGCCTAGCATATTAGAAGAGCATAAATCCCTTTTCCCCCTTCTCTTGTAACATGGATTGCGCAGAGATCTAATGTTTTGTTATTTTTTCGATATCTGATTTCAGTCTGATTATCTGCGTAAAATATATCTCTTGAAGATGCTTACAATGGAGACCAAGTCTCAAAATACCATACCCACTGGCAATGGTAACAACCCCTGGATCCAGAGGTAATAATGCAGCCAAGCATTGAATTTCTAAACATCCTTACCTTTTGTTTTATATTTTGCATTGTTATCAAACTCTTTTCATTTTATTGCTGCATATTGCTATATATTATTTTTGTTTTCTGCTCCCCCCCCCAACCCCAAAATTGTCAAAATGACACTTTTATGTTTTTAGTAAAACCATCTTAATCATTTCCCTCATAACTTTACGTGTGAACTGTCATTGTTTCATTTGTTTTGTTGCTCAATGCCTTCTTTTTTTCCTTTTTGCCTTTTATCTTGCAACAGCATCTCATAGTATATGCACGCCTCAAGTTCACAACCAAGGGCAGTCGCTCCCTATCTCATTGCCCACTAATCAGTCTCAAGCACGTCAGCAGTTATCAAGGAAAACTGCAGAATATATGTCATCTAATGAGTTCAAAGTTCTGGTTACCAATCAGCAATGCCTTCTGTTTCCAGTTCTAACCCAGATATCTCAACACTGTTGGACAAGAATGCTAACATGCAGAGTATCTCTGGTGATTTTCACGAACCAGTGGGAATTCAATGGGACACTGGATTCCTCCAATTGTTTGTCAATTTGCTTCAGAGACAAATGCCAGGCAGGCAACAGTTTGTTCCTCCACAGCAGCAAGCCGTCCCAAATCCCAGCAGTATCTTTATCAGCAGCAGTTTGAAACACAGCTTTTAAAGCAGAGCTCAACAGGGAAATCATCCACACTCACTTGTGCAAATCTCAACAATCCAGCAGCAACAGCAGCAGCAGCGAGCAGCAGCAAACTTGTTACAGCCAAATCGTTTGCAATCTTCTCAGCAATTGGTTTGCAAACATCAACTGTTATGCAGCCTTCATGATGCAATGTCTCTGGCTTCAACAAAACCACACCATTTTGTTCAACAGTCAACACAAATGCACCAGCAACATCCACATCAGTCCTTAGGCAGCAGCAGCAACAAACCTCCCAGTCTGCTGGTATTCATCAGCAGCAAACACCAATGTTTAATGCAGCAGCCAATATTGCCTTACAAACAGCAGCAGTAATGGGGCAACAATCAAATACCACTAAATGCAGCCAAAATCAGTTTTGGACAACAAAAACATTAGTTGGGGACTTGCCAAGCAGCAGCAGCAGCAGCAGAGATTGCTAGGGCAGCAGATAACCTTCAAAATCTGCAGCAGCAGCAGCAGTTAATGGCTCAACAAAATAACTCTCAAGCATTGCATCCAGCAACAGTTGGGCCCTCAAATAATTCACTGGTTTAAGCAACGAGCAGTTGCTTGGAGCCAGCCTGGTATCAAGCATGCAATCTAATCAGCACTTCTCTACACATGCTACAACAGCCCAAGGTTACACTGCACAGCAAGCACAACAAAGTGGAAGTGCTTTGTTGCGAATCAAAGGGCAGGCAGTCACACTCACAGCTGCCACGAGCAGCAAATTGATGGCACAGATCAATCCACAGCCTGGACAGCTGCAACAGCAATCAATCCATTACAACGTTGATCTGCAGCAAGGCTCTCAAGCCTCAAGGCTCCTTGCTTCAAACAGAACCGATGTGATTGATCAGCAAAAGCAGTTATATCAACCTCAAAGAGCCCTTCCAGAACGTCCTCAAGTAAGTTTTTCTCATCCTTGCATCTTTCAGCCTTGCTCCAACTTTAGATCTTTTCAGCTTTGTGCTTTCATGTTAGAATTCATAAATTTATTTAAATTTCTTGAAATACTAATGTTCAAGTCAGTAATGCTCTTTTGGTAGCTTTATGAGGCTACGGCTGCCACTATGGCCTCGAAATGCCATTCTATTGGAGCCATTGCAATCACACGTAACATTTGTTACAACATAATGTCATCCAGTGCATTGCCACACAACTATTCACCTTCGGTTCAAGTCAGCAATGCTCTTTATGGTGGCTTTATGTTCTTCTGATGCCACTGCTATGAACCATTGCAATCACACTCGTTTGTTACTCTTGCCTCCAGCTCATCGCACCATTGTTTCACCTCTCATTTTTGTATTTAACGTACATGAATTTTTAAAAATATATGTATAACTGGACAATGCATTTGACACTAGGGTAACTGAATCATCAGCCAAATGATTTTATGGGAAGAAGAAAAATTAGCAAGTGGACTACTCTGAGGCACTTAAGGTTTGGTGTGCTGATTAAATCATCACCTTGCTGGAAAATCTCATGATCTCCTCCTCGATGCTAATTCTTAAGGCATGTTGGAAGTGTTTTCATCTTTAACGCTTGTCAGTTTACAGTTTAGTGCTCAACAAGGAAAAAGCTTCTTGTTTTATTGTGCATGGCTATCTATTTTTATGATTGAGATGGTTTATTTTAAAGATTTTCCTGGTTAGGAGGATAAGAAGCGTCACTTTTGTGCTTTTCTTCCATGATAAATTGTTTGAGCCTATTTTTTTAATATATAATGATCACTTGTTGTGAGGGGGTCTTTCTGTCTGTTTGAATGATATACATAACGTTGAGATGGAGATTCCTAGATCGCAAGTCCAAAAAAGGATTGTATTCCTATGTAAGAAAATACTAAGGGTCTCCTATCTAGGATAGGGAAAACCTATTAAAGCTCCCTTATTTTTTAGGAACCCCAATTAAATACTAATAGATAAAACCAGACTACTATTCCATATATTTTCAGCAAGTGTGAAAATTACGAGAATACCCTTGTGTGCAGAAATCATCTTACAAAATACACTGAATTCTAACTCTTTTGTTGGCTGTATCAAACTTTTGCTTGTAGATCCCTAGATTCTACCAGCAGAGACGGACATGCAAATGGTGCTGATGGCAGAGGAGATCTATACCAAGAAGGTTAATTCTGTTAGTTTACTGTTCATGTATTGTCATTGTCTTGCAAGATTCAATGGAAAAGGTCTCTTGGAATTTGGTACAAGGAGTTTTATTCAGCTATGGTTGTGATTAGTTAGGAAGCATTGTAAGTTCCAATGATTGCGCAACTAAGAACACGATAATTACTGATAAGATGATTAAAGGTACAATCATTCATTTCTAGGTAAGAGGTTATTCTTGGTACTGACACAACAATTTTTTCTATTGCAATCTTCCCTTTCAATTTTTTCCCTGTATTTCCACATTTATTGACATGTGTGTGAATTATTATTTTATTATTTCTTCCAGTAAGTCCAATTGACAATATTCTTACTATAATAGACAAACTTAACAGAGTGAACTATTTCTGAATAGTCATCGTTACATTTGTTAAGTGAACAGTATATTTCGGATTACAATCAAATTTGTTCTGAACATGTGCAATGGAAGAAAAAGGAAATAATAGTGGACCTATCCATTGAATCATGACGTCCAGTATTGTTGAATTTTTATAGAAAACGAGGTTGAAATTCTGAATCGTTTAATGACTTGTAGTTGCCAATTCATAACTGCATATTTGATGAGGTCAATTTTTTTTTTTGCCTGGAGCTACTAAAATGGGATAGGAGTGGTTGTTGTTAATTTAGGATATAAGGGTTATAAATCTGAAAGTTACAAAGCTAAGAAGTGTTTACCAAAGTCATGACATCCATTGACTTGAGTGGAACAATAAGAAACAATTGGTGAGTAGTTGCCATGAGACAAAGTAACTGAACTTGACCACCTCTGAATCTTGTCTGAAGGGGAAAACTACACAACCTTTTGCATCTTTGCATCAATCAATAACTTATTCTCTATTGAGTTTTCAGCATTGATTCCACTCTGCTATTTTTATCTCAAACACTATATATGCTGTCCTCTGCATTTTATTTATTTATTTATTTATCAATTCTCTCAGTTGCTTATGTTGCTTTCTGACTCTGGCACCTGAAGAATCACTAGCATATGACCTTGAATTATAATGTTTGCTGGTTATATGATACTTCCTAGATCAAAGTTATGAAGGAAACGTATTTGCCTGAAATAAATGAATGTACCAGAGAATTGCTACCAAGTTACAGCAGGTAAATTGTCTTTGTAATTTTTCTGATTTATTTGCTCACACACTGATTCCATAAACCCCACAGTTGAGCTTTTGTATTATATGTTTTCCCATCAGCATTGCTTGTCACTGTATCATCGCACTATTACCCCCCCACCCCCAAACCACCCACAACATTGCATTGACACAGAAGAATTGGATAGAAACATTTTTTTCACTTATGTTTATACTAGTTTTGTACTAAAGGTCAATGCAATTTTTTAATTCATCGTGTTATTTTAACTTTGCTTTTCCGCATGACCCTCTTCCACAACAACCGAAGTCAGAACAGCTTGAAAGCTGAAGGTAATTCTCATGTTGGAAAAAGCTTGTAGGTTCTTAAGGCTCTACAAACAAACTCACACTATTCAAGGCGAAGGTTGTTACTTGGAAGCAGATTTAGGTTTTCTACCCAAACATACAGAACTATTCCTAATCTACCAGGAACATTCCCAACCTCATATTCAACTATGCAGCACCCCATCTCAATTTCCTCAATTCAAAGTCCATGAAATACTGAATCCCAGTTGCATCAATGTGGATATGCAAGTTCTGTACCAAAGAGGCCAGCACAACTCTAACATATGTAAGCTTGCTGCATAATTCTCTTTCAACTTTATCTGGGGATTCGACGTCACATCAAACATGATGAACATCCAATACACCAGGCTCCATTTAGATTCTGGGACAAGGAAATCACTGAGGTCATTGCAGGCAAGACAGCCTGTAGGATCTGTACAACAGAAATCTCGTGAGCATTTCCCAACCAACCAATGTTAACACAATGTCAACACAAAGTGGGTGTGGAGTATGCTGCAGGCCAAATATTCCCCTTTCGTCGAATTCCAATATGATTCAACACCAGCATCTAAAACAGCAGCAAGCGCTGAACACCGATGCACAAATAACACACAGCTTAACGATTGCAGCAAACGCCAGAAATCAACAGATGCTACAGCAGCAGCAATTACACACCAAGCCAAGCAGCAGTTGCCTGCACAGATGCAGACACACCAAATTCCACAGCGACAACAGATGAATGATGTAAATGAGATGAGATCAGGGGATTGGAAATAAGCCAGCAGTCTATCCAAACAACATCTCCCAACAGGTCAACGCACAGCTTTCCCACGTTCAACACATGAACTAGGCACCTTCATATCCTATTTCTTCACCTCAACTACCTCAGCTGCTTCCCCTCAATTACAACATTCATCTCCTCAGATTTGACCAGCAAAATCTACCGTCTTCTGTGACCAAAACTGGAACACCTCTGCAATCTGCAAACGATCGCCTTTTGGTTGTCCCATCTCCTTCACTCTTTAGCTCCATTCTCCTATGCCAGAGATCTGAGAAACCAGTTTCTGGTATTTCCTCACTCTTAAGTACTGGAAAATATTGTTACACCAACCATCTGTGCCAAGCACCGGCTCCCATCCCCTTGCAATTGGGCACTCCTGGGATATCTGCATCACCTTTGCTTGCAGAGTTTACCAGTCCTGATGGTGCTCATGGCAGTGCTTTGGACAACTGTTTTTCTGGCAAGTCCACCAATGTTACGAGCAACCACTTGTAGCGCTTGATTAAAGCGGTGGATTAGTGGATGCTCTCTTTTTGGTTTTAACTCCACCACCTCTTATTTTGGAGGTTTCTGAAAAAGAAAAGAACTTCTTTTTGTGAATGAGATGGTGATTGCTGTAATTTTTTTTCCACAGGTGAAATCTCTGTCTCCCAAAGCACTTAGTGCATCTGTTGGTGACATTGGCTCCGTTGTCAGTATTTGACAGAATTGCGGTTCGGCACCTGGTAATGGATCTAATAGAGCTGCAGCTGGTGAGGATTTTGGTAGGCAATGACAAAATGTCGCCTTCAGGCAAGAAATTACATCACCCAGCGAGATGGGAATGACCTGGATCAAGGGAAATGAGCCGCGGCCATACAAGTGCCATGCCCTTGAATGTTGTATCATCAGCTGGCAAGTGTAAGTGAACAGCTTTATTAGCAGTTTACTGGTCCAGAAACTTCTGATTTGGAGTCAACTGCAACATCAAGTGTCAAGAGGCCTAGAATTGAGGTTTAACCATCAATAACAATGTCTGTTATGTGTGCTCTTACCTCTATCCTGCTTTGAACTTCTGCTATTTGTTTTCTTATTGTTTCTAATTAAATGATGTTTGAAATTTGAATGTTTACTGCTCTTATTTCAGGCTACAACATTATCTTATTATGTTGAAATATATTGCTATGGCAGTTCCATAGAATGCCATTTTATTTCTAAAGTTTTCCTTTTGCAATTTCCTCTCCACGATTATATTTGCATGTTAAAAAAAGAGTAACATAAAAGGGGAAAACAAATCTGCGGTGCACAACAATTAGATGATGTATTTTTCACTAAAAAAATCTCTGTTTGGTGAGTGAATAGAGGAAGGCTTTTATCATGTAAATAGGATATTCAGGAAATTACACTTTAAAAGGATTTAGAATGCATTCTAAGTGCTGTGTGATTTACACCTGACTCTTGATAGGAAGGCTCATTTCATCTTATTCTCGCTGGAATGAATAATGTAGCTTTTTTGCAGGCCAACATTGCCCTTTTGGAAGAGATAAGGGAAATCAATTCAGCGACTTATAGACACGGTAGTTGATATTAGTGATGAATGATGTTGATTCAACTGCAGTAGCTGCTACTGCTGAAGGGGGTGAAGGAACCATTGTCAATGCTCATTTAGCGCTGTGGCTCTTAGTCAAAATTTGAAATCACAGTATGCTTCAGCGCAAATGGTGTGCTTTCAAAACCTGCTATTCATGATTTTAATAAACTACTACCCATTTCTCTGTATTTATTTAGCTTTATTCATGTGCAGGTCCACCAATTCAGCCCCTCAGATTGCTTGTGCCTACAAATTATCCAAGTTGCTCACCTATACTGTTAGACAGGTTTACAGTTGAAGTCAGGTAAAAAAATGTGGCTATATCAGTTTATACATTTTCCATGCTCTTGAAAGTCTAGATAGAATTTGATGTTTCCCATATGGGAATTTTTTTTTTTCCTGGGTTTCCTCGAGTCTGATCATTTTGAGATCATTTTCATTGTCATGCTAGTAGGGTGACAATTCTTCTTTTGGATCAAGCCCTATAGCTGGAATAATGAGCAAACCTGTAAACTGTTGCGATCTGCTCACTAGAAATGAACCCTAAATGATATCTGGTTTGCTTTGCTCCAAGTTTTAGATGCAAAGTTTCTTTTATTGATCGCTCCAATGATTATGCTGATCCATAATCGGAGATAATCAACTTAATGTTGTCAAGAGTTTTCCTTCACTTAAGCAAGCTTTTTTACGTTCTGATATCTAAAATCTTCCTCTTCTTTCCGCAATAATCTGGTTCTTCTGCAACTCTTTCTAAACAGTAAAGAGTACGAGGATCTGTCAATAAAGCTAAATCCAGGTTTAGCATCTCTCTCCGAAGCCTTTCACAACCCATGTCACTTGGAGAGATAGCAAGGACTTGGGATGTCTGCGCCCGTGCGGTTATTTCAGAGCATGCCCCAGGCAGAGTGGCGGTGGCACCTTCAGCTCAAAATATGGTTCTTGGGAAAACTGCCTGAGTGCAGCTTGATCATCCTTAAAGCAGAGGAAGCTCTGGGCACGATTGTTTAGTCAGAGGCAGAGATGGAAGATGTCATGGCCGCCTCACCTGTGATTGACCAGACGGGCTTTTTTTTGGATTGACTGGCAGGGATTTCTCAGAAGCACAAATCGTCTGAAGTTCACTTTCTGAAGAATTCAGGGTTCTTGTACCATAGAATAATCATATTTGTTGTTTGGTGAAATACAAAAATGTAATCTTATGTTTGTGTTATCGGATGCATTCTTGGCTACCGGCATCTGTGAAATAAAATGAATTTTCCTCGTCTTCTGTTAAGTATAACAAATACTCGAAAAGTTATAATATGGATACGATAATAAACAATCTACATGGGGTTTTGTTTTCAAGAACATCAAGGATTCCCTCAACAAGGCCCCTTCAAATCCAACACATGATGCAATTAATTCTTATACTCGAGTGCTCCTCCAACGAGGCTATTTCAAGTCTTTGCGTATTAAAGGTTTGAAAAAATTCAATTTCTTTTTTTCTCAAATTTTTATATTTTTGTCATTTTATATCATGATAATAAAAATAATGTTTTTAAAATAAAAAATATTATTTTAATATATTTCTAAAATAAAATAAAAATTATTATGAATTTTTTCATCAAAGTATTGTCGAACAATTTCTAAAATTACCTAGTAACTTTTCCTTACAAGTGTGTTTGGTAATGCGGTAATAAAATCATGTAATTTTAAATTTTGAATTTTTTTTATTTAAAATAAATATTTTTTTATGTTTTTAGATTGTTTTAATGTGTTGATGTGAAAAATTATTTTTAAAAAAATAAAAAAAAATTAATTTGATATATTTTCTAAAATAAAAAAACATTTTAAATCACTTTCACTATTATAATTTTAAATATACCCTATTTCGTCTGCCACAAACCATGTCATGCTTCGAGTGGACCTCAATTGTCGATTTTTCGTGTCTGGATCACATTCTCTAGATGGGTTAAACCATTGACTCGATGATCATTTCTTCATCGATAATCGAACTGCTTATAATTTGTGTCAAAAAGCTTAGTAGGTTCAATTTGTAAAAATGATGTTCGTTTTACAATTTGAAATGAAAAGCCTGGAAGTCTTTTGAAAGCTTAGAGATAAAATTGATTAAAAAAAAAAGAAAAAAAAATGGGCGGTCAGATTGAGACCACCTAATGATCTTTTTGAGATTTGTTAAATAAAGAAAGCTTCAGAATCAGCGCTTTGTAATATAAGATGTTTATATGTAAGCAAATCGAAATTGAATTTGACTACGTGTTACACTTGATTTAATGTATAGTTTATAACAATCTTTTTTTTCCTTATTTTTTTTGGCTAGGATTTATAGAAAAATGTATCCGTAGGAAAAAAAGGAATGGAATATTTTGTTAAATCTTTTGTATATTTTTTCAAAAATTATTTGAGCAAATTATTGTTTGATCCCTTTTTTATATTTTATATAGATTACATTTTTTTTATTATATTTTTAATATTTATAGTTGTATATAATATCTTTTTTTTTTATTTAATAAATTTATGTCGATTTCTATTATAAATTAATTTAATAAATAAATTTATTAAATATAATATAGCAAATGTGTCACTTTGCTTTTTGAATAACATTTTCTTTTTCATGTTTATACAATCTTTTATATATATATTCTTGTTTGTTATTATTTTTTTGTTCAAATAAAATCTATTTATTTAATTGATTGGGATTATAATTCAAATTATCAAAAAAACAATAAAAAAAAATCCTTGAAACGTTAAATATTTTAGAGGAAAAAAATATCACGACACGTGCCATCAGTCTAGTTTAACAGCCATAATTAAAGTTAAGTGATGCGTGTGAGATGACATTTTCAACAGAGACTTTTGAGAAGGGGGACCAAGCTGCCATGGGTCTCTATCTCCACAGCCTGCAGCTGCGGGAACAGCAGCCGCCACCGTCACTCTCCACATCACACACACACAAACACAACATAGTCCACAATAATCCAACCCAAATTTCCAAATAAAAAGCAGCTATCTAATACTTTCTTCTTCTTTTTTACATTAAAAGGTATTTTTCAAAACAATTTACATATTAATTTAGACTGATTTTTTTTTCCCGATATTATATAATATGGTATATTGAAGAAATATAAATATTTTTTTTAGATACTAGCTTGTCAAGAATATTGTCTTTTTTCTTTGTTTATAAAAATAGTTTAGGGAGGTAAGAATAGTTTATACGTCAATCAAAATTAAATCCAAGCATTATAGTTTAAACTCGAAAAAAAATACAAAGAAGTGAGAAATAACGCCAGAACCACCGGCATACTCCTTGGATTGTAGTTGCCTAGTACTTATGGACTAGTAGATAGCGTGGAAATACTTGCAGTGTAGTAGAGAGAGAGAGAGAGAGAGAGAATGGCAAAACTGGTGGTGAAAGGAGGAAGCAGACCTCCATGGGTGGGATTAGCAGCAGCATTATGGGTTGAGATAGCGGCTGGGAATGCATACAACTTCCCACTCTACTCTCCTGCTCTCAAATCAGTAATGGGACTCAATCAGCAGCAGCTAACAATGTTGGGTGGTGCCAATGATATTGGAGAGAATGTGGGATTGCTCCCTGGCATGGCCTGCAACAAGTTCCCTCCCTGGGCTGTCCTCTCTGTTGGTGTTCTTGCTTGTTTCTTGGGCTACGGTGTTCTTTGGCTTGTTGTTAGCCAGACTGTCAAACCCTTACCTTACTGGCTGGTCAGACATCGTCAACTTTTTTCTTTTTATTACATACTTGATGATTGCCTTGCTTGCTAGTAGGTAGTTCTTGGCGAGGTAGATTTTGAAAGAATTCAACTCTCTATGGAATTGTATTTGCTTTTGTATCATTGCTTTATCATGGGGTTTGATGTGTTTCCAATCTTGGTTGATCAAATCAGAGGCTTGATTACCTTTTGCTTCATGAGTTTGGTTGATCATCAGGCTTTGGTGAACCCTTATTATATAGAATTAATGACTTGGAATTAGTGATTCTCCTCTCTTTTTTCCTCCTCAGGAAGGAATGATAGATAAATTTTATATAGTTATAAGATAGATTTCCATTGTGGATTTATATCTAAATTATCTTGATGCTTGCAAGGCCTGTGTCAATGCAAATTTTTTAATTGGACACCCCCCTCCCTTTTCTCTTTTTTGCCTATATAAATGGTTGAGGGCAAGTCTTACTTCTCTATAAAAGTTAATCGCTTAGTTGATTTGGGGGAAGTTTGAAGTTTGAACTCTAGAAATGCAATTGCTCCGATTAAGGAGTCATTTCACTTGCTCACACTAAAGCTCCCTTAAATGCTGGAATACTGCACTCTCTTCTGTTGAAACTCAATCTGGGAGTGCTCCATGATTATTGTTCCGATTAAGGAGTCATTTCATTTGCTCATACTAAAGCTCCCTTAAATGCTGTAATACTGCACTCTCTTCTGTTGAAACTCAATCTGGGAGTGCTCCATGATTTAAAGTGTTCCGTGCTGCCTTTTTTTCTTAAAACAACTCGTTTAATATTTCCAGTATTTCAAGCACTGAGTTTTTTCCTCATTCAGAGTATTGAAGCAACAATTTGTACCTCATGGTTTTATCTTTCATGGCTGGAAAATTCTGGCTAAATTAGTTTGATCCAGTCTATCGAGGTGGCGCTAACTAATAGAAAGAACATCAATATGCAGAGTTTGGCTGTGGTTACATGTTTGGATGGAAAAAACTTATTGTTTGGGTTGCTTGCCATTATATTTTTCCTGTTGGAAAGGCTGGGTGTACGTTTTGAAGCATCTTTGAATGGCCAGAATCCAAATAATATACAGAGGGTTTGGTAGGCCTGATGGAAGGTGAAAAACAATGTTTGGTAAATAAAGATATCTAGAACCCAAAATCTTTACACATAGAGATTCTAATACAATGTTAAACTAATCATTACTTTCTAGATAACTTATTTGTGTCGGTGCTGGTTGTCATTGTTGCTGAGATTTTGAGAAGTTTGGTTGGAGCTATCCAATTTCCAGCTTGAAGCACAAGTGTGACCTGTCACAAAAACATTAAAGTATGCTTTCCTTTTTGTTGCTATTGCAGTTATGGCTGGCACTTGTTATTGCCACAAATAGCAATGCATGGTTTGGCACAGCTGTGGTTGTGACCAACATGAGAAAACTTCCCTCTCAGCAGGGGCACTGTTTCTGGCATTCTCAAAGGTTACGCTGGGATCTCAGCTGCAGTATACACAGTGGTATATATAGCCTGGTGCTTAAAGGCTCTGCTTCAAATCTCCTGCTCTTTCTTACACTTGTCATTCCCATTTTGTGTTTAGCTATGATGTACTTTATCCGGCCATGTACTCCAGCTTCTGGAGAAGACTCTTCAGAGCATGTCCATTTTCTCTTCACCCAAGCTGCAGTTATTCTACTTGCCATTTATATCTCCTCGCAACCGCTATAATAGAGACTGTGGTTTCTCTTAGTGATGCTGTTTCCTACATTTTAGCGGCAATCGTGGTTATCTTTTTGATATCTCCTCTTGCAATTCCTGTCAAAATGACCATTTTTCCTTCAAGGCCCAAGAAAAACCTGCCATCTGATTCTTCAGATCATTTGGTGTTGGGGGAAGGTGAAACAACTCCAACAGATCCTTTATTATGACACCATCTTCATCTGTAACATCTCTAGGAAGTTTTTATGAGAATGACGATGCTTCAGATGTGGAAATACTTCTTGCTATGGGAGAGGGAGCAGTGAAGAAGAAAAGGAGGCCCAAGAGAGGTGAGGATTTCAAAATTCGTGAGGCTCTTATCAAGGCAGATTTTTTGGCTTCTTTGGGTGGTATACTTTTCTTGGGGTTGGTTCTGGAGTTACTATTCTCAATAATTTGGCTCAAATTGGGGTTGCTTTTGGTCTTGAGGATACAACAATATTGCTTGCTCTCTTCAGCTTTTGCAATTTTGTTGGCCGCATTGGCTCGGGTGCTATTTCAGAACATTTTGTCAGGTTATTACTCGTTTCACTTATTGTCAGATATTAAGTTGAGATTGAAATTTTTTTTTTTTTAAAGAAGCACAATGATTGATGTTTTTTAGGCGCTTATTCCTAGTGAAGCAATGCCAGTTTTCTTTTATCATTTGATAGGACAAGCTTTTTCTGGACAATTCTTGGTTGTTTCATTGACGTGCAATTTCAATCTATTCTGTTCCTCCCCTGCCTTCTCAATTTTTCTCTTCATATTTACTGGTTTATGGCCTATAATCTCCTAGTTCTGAATTTTCAGGATTTTCTTGTTTATATGACGAAATCACACGTTATTGCAGGTCAAGAACAATTCCTCGAACCTTGTTGATGACATGTGCACATATAATTATGGCCGTAACGTTCATTCCTTTTTTGCATTAGCACTCGATGGTATTCTTTACACTGCTACTGCTCTTCTTGGCATCTCTTATGGGATTCTGTATGCTGGTAATGGTGCAACACTGCCTCTGAACTTTTTGGCTTGAGACATTTTTGGTTTGATATACAACTTTCTGCTGCTAGGCAATCCTGTTGGTGCGCTACTTTTCTCAGGTGTTCTTGCCGGTTATGTATACGACACAGAAACTGCCAGGCAAGGAAGCTCTACTTGTTTAGGTCCTGATTGCTTCAAGGTAAACATTCCTGGCTCTAGCTGGCTTTCTGTGGACTGGGAACCGTCATAAGCATAATCTTAACAGTTAGAATATGGCCAGTTTACCAAATGCTTTATTCAGGGGGTTCTTACAATCTGCCTCAGAATTTAGGCCATTGATGAGTGGCAACTATTAGTTGCAACCTCAAAAACATGGCGGGACACCCCTTTTTCTGCGACGGACTGCTCGATCGGAGTCTTGTAGTGTGCTAAATAATGGCTTCGATTGGTTATATAATTCTTCCTCTGCTTTCTGTAAATCACAAGGTAGTAACCTCTCGCATTCTACCAGGGAAGAGATGAGAAAAATGATAAATCCTATAGGTTGATTTCCATCCCCAAAACAAAACCATGTGCCTCAACTGTACTCGAATGGTTAGATAATCATAGTCAGTGATGACATTGCTGTTTCCATAGCAATTACGGAACTATACTTGTCTTGCATAAATAAATCCAAGGGCCAGATCGTTTTGTATTTCTGAATACGAAGCTCTTTCCTTCATCTCTTATGGCAACTCTCCACGAGAAGAGCCACCACGACTGCAGGCGGTGACTGCATGAGTTCAAGGGGCGGAGCACGGTCTGCCAAAACTGGCATCCCCAGCTGGTAGAAGGTTCCTTTCCCCAAGATCAATGAAGAAGGGAAAAGGGCGATGGGAGTGAGTTCATCTTCCTTCCATCTAACAGGAGCTTCCAACTGCTTGAATCTCTGTGATCCAACCTTTCTTCCACAACCTCTAGAAAGTCACCTCTCATGGTTTCTTTATGCAAGGCATAACGCCATGCCTTCCACGTCAGAACCCAATAATACTACAATGCCCTTGTAAAAGAGTGTTTCAGAGTGTTTTTGAATTTTTTTTGTTAATTTTTTTTATATATTTTTTCATTATTTTGATATACTATATTAAAAATAATTTTTTAAAAAATTAAAAAATATTATTTTAATATATTTTTAAATAAAAAATATATTAAATTATAATAATTATTATAATCCCAAACAGGTCCCTAACTAGCGGATAATGGGAAAAGATTTTTAGGAGGGTGAACAAGCCTAACAGCCTGGGGTATAAAGGGATTAAAAGTAACAGGGTGTATATGAAAATCTTTAGAACTTGGGGGACCAAAAATCAGGAGTATTTATGAAACTTTAGAAAGTAACGGGGTGTGAATTTAAAAAAGACATCACGATTTAATCCCCTTGTCATTTATTGATTTAGTAATGCTGGGCATAATATTTTTTGTAAAAGTATTTTTTAATTAAAAATATATTATTATTATTATTATTATTATTATTATTATAACATTAGCATATAAAAAATTATCAAAAAATATCTAAAAATTAATTTAACATATTTTTTTTAAAATAGATTAAAACACAACTAAGAACCCCGGAGCACTGGACATTAGGAGTACATGGTATTCATGCTATCTTTTTTAGCGTAGTGTGTCCCTTCACATCAAGAAATATAGAAAACACTGAAAGTGTGGGGTTTTTTTTTTTTATTTTTCTATTGTATACTTACTACTCACTCTTATATTTTACTGTTGATTTATTGCTTTTATTTATTTATTTAGTCTCAATTTTTTTTTCAGGAATGCATCATTTTTTTGATCAAATTAAAGAATAATGAAATCAAAGACTAATGATAAAAATAAAAAATAAAAAATAAAAAAATCAAAGTGAAAAAACGCCACAAATAAATGATGATTTCAAAGTTTTCACAAAAAAGTTCATTTTAGTTCTTAAACTTTACATATCATACCTATTCATTCCTCAATATTTTTTCAATTCAATTTTGATATAAAAAAAAAATTGTTATTTTTTTTAGTTTTTTTATTTGAGAGATGAGAGAGAGATCACCAAATTTTAATAGTTAGAAGAGAAAAATATCGTTGCATCGATTTCAGCTACCAAAACGATCAATTTTTGTGTTAAATAATTTATTTAATGATAGAAGTTCAACTTAGATGTTTTTTTTGTTACATTGAAAGTGTCTTAAAAAACAAATATAAACTTGATTTTTTTTTTTTAAGTTGATTTCAGGTTTTTGAGACTTTGTTTTTTTGTTTTTTGAGGTCATGATTGGATTTATCAAGGTGTCTAGAATGTTTTTTTGAATATTTTAGGTTAAAAATAGGTTTTTGAATAAAAAACCTCCGGCCTTGACTTTTTGGTCACCGGTAATTAGAATCTAAGCAAAATTAGACGATGTGTCATTTGCCATCATTTATTTTTTTTCAAAAAAATTAGAGCAAATAACATCTGGCATAAAAAAAAAGGATCAAGTGTATAATGCCTTTACTAGATGGTCAAGTGTGTTGGCCAGCCCAATAACACCTAGCTTTTTTTTTTTTTTTATTTATGGTTTTTTTCTATGTTTTGTTTTTCAAAATAAATTTTTAATTTAGATTTAAATTAATATTTATTCTCTCATTTAATATTTTTTTTATTTAGCCTTTTTAAATAAAATTATTTTTTAGTTATTTTTATACATTTAGTCTTTGGAAAAATTATTTTAATTCATTTATAATTTTTTCTTTTTATGTTTTACATAAATAGAAAAATATTAATTTTTTTATAATATTCTAATATGTGTAATATTACATAATATTTTATTTTCTTTAATTTAATTTAATCAATTTCTTGTGTCTATTTTTTTTATTGTTAAATAAAAAAATTATTTTGTTTAAATAAAAGTCATTAAAGACAATCGGGTTAAAGATTCATATTATGAAGTCAAATATCTTGATTTATATATTTTTTTTATTTTTTTTATTTTTATCTTGATTTATTGTTAATAATTTTTTATTTATTTATTAATACATTTATATGTATGCATAAATTTTTTTACTTTATATTTAACATTGAAAAAATCTATATACAATTTATTTTATAAAAAAAATAATCTAACACCCTATAAAGTTGAAATATACCAAATAAATAAATAAATATAATTAACAAGTGTCCCGACTACTTTCATGGAATGAAAGTGCCTGAGCTCTATGCAAGAAGAATTGGGGCTTACAGATACGTCAGTCCTTCCAATTTAAGATTGGCAGATGAGAGCAAAGTAGAAAGTAACTAGTAAAAATGCCAAATGTAGTTGTGAAAGAAGGGAGTAGACCACCCTGGGTGGGCTTGGTAGCAGCAGTATGGGTTTTCATAGCAGCTGGGAATGGCTACAACTTCCCACTATACTCTCCTTCACTGAAATCAGTGTTGGGTTTTAACCAGCAGCAAATAACAATCTTGGGGGTGGCTAAGGATATTGGAGAGAGTGTAGGTTTGCTCCTGGCATTGTCTGCAACAAGTTCCCTCCATGGGCTCTGCTTTCTGTTGGTGTTGTTTTTTGTTTCTTGGCTATGGTGTTCTCTGGTTTGCTATTACCCAGAGTGTTTCTGGCCTGCCCTATTGGGTGGTAAGTGATCATCTTTTTCCTTTTTCTAGCTTGCTTAGTTGCATTTAAGTGGATTTTGTTTGATTGGAGTTTTTTTTTTCCTACACTGCACAAAAATAGAATCTTGATTGCCTGGGATTTAGAGCTTGATGGGTTTTCCAAATTTGATCGCTGAAATTGCAGGGTGATGACTGCTTAGTATCTGTCTCTTTTCTAGTATTCTTTATCACTCCCTATTTATTTGTTTGTTTGTTGTCTTTCTTTTCTGGGCTGCCCATTTAAGATTGATTAACATGGATAGTTTTCCAGACAAGTCTAGGGTTCTGCTTTTGTGTTTGATTGGAGTTTCTCGAGAATCATACCATGGGGTCCGGTTCCATGATGTTTTGAAACACTCAATAATTTGAGAACTATATAACTATTAGTATCATTACAGGAAGAATTTGCTTTGAGTTGTCATCTTTTTTATTAGGAAACAATTAAATTTTCGCAGGCATAGTTGAGGATCTGATTAGCAGTCATTTTCCTTGTATAATTTCTGATTAGTTGGTTACAGTAGGGGACTGCAACCAACTAATTTGGTTTAGTTTTTGTGTCTTGAAGGGAGGACTGCCTCGTGTTCCCCCTATTAGATGAGGGATTCTAATGTTTCATTTTTCTTCTGAAATAGTGAGTGTGATAAAATCTTGTTGCAGGTAAAAAATGATCCCTCGAACCTTGTGGATGACATTACCACCAACGGTCATGCTCATAACCTGCATTCTTTTTACATTGGCTCTTAATGGAATTCTTTACGCTGCAATTCCTCTTCTCGGCATCTGCTACGAAATTTCGTATGCTATAATGGTGCCGACCGTTTCCAAGCTTTTTGGCTTGAAACATTTTGGTTTGATTTACAGCTCCATGGGGCTAGGCAATCCTACTGGTGCACTTCTTGTCTCAGGTTTGCTTGCTGGTTTTGCATATGATGCTGAAGCTGCTAAGCAAGATAGCTCTGCTTGTGTCGGTCATGATTGCTTCGAGGTAACATTCCTGGTTCTAGCTGGTGTCTGTGGGTTGGGCACAATCTTGAGCATAATTTTGACAGTTAGAATTCGGCCAGTTTACCAACTACTTTATTCAGAGGGTTCTTTCCGTCTGCCTCAAACACCCGGCCATTGACCAGTGGAGATTACTATTATCGTCTAATGAAGTTGAGAGTTCCTTTTTTGCAGAGGCATGCTTCGTTGTCGTAGTACTCTAGACAGTGGCCTACAGCGTCTGTATCTAGCTAGATGCTGCGATTACTAAGGTGCTATATTTTGTTTGTCATCGGCATCTTTGTTTTAGTCATACTGTTAGAGGAAGGCACATCCAAGTTGTATCACCTTTTGAGGAAGGTTATTGCAATGCTATGTCAACACAAATCAGGATTGTGTAGGGAAATCATCTTGGAATTGTTTCAACATTTTTTTTCCTATACATCATTATGCAGGTGCCTATTATTTATGTTTCTTAAAAAAATTCTTGAGGTAGAAAGAGCAGTATCTGTGTTAAAGATCAGCTCCCTCTTCCTTGCTTTGCTGCTCGAATCTGCACGCACTTTGCCTTGTCTCTATGCACCTCTTTATTGCCAGCTGCTTTGATCTGTTGCCACTTCCTCGAGGAAGTGGTTAATGTAGCCAACTGAGTGAAAACATGAATCTACCAAAGGAAACCTAGGGCTCCGTTTGTTTGCAGGAAAGTAGTTTCCTTTTAGAAAGTGAATTCCGTGGAAAGTAAATTCCTGGAAAGTGAATTCCGGAAAAAAGTATTTTCCGATGTTTTGGTAGTATTATGGAAAATGAACTGGAAAATACTTTCCAGTGTTTGGTTGTGTTATGGAAAATGAACTGGAAAATAATTTATTAATGAATTAAATTTTTTTTTTCAAGTTTATCTAATATATATATAAAATATTTAATATAAAATATTTAATCACTTACAATTGTCATAACCCAATTTTTGACCTTTTTTATTTTATTATTTAAAAAAAAAAGATGATGAAAATAAAAATAAAATAAATGAAGGATTAATTAAAATTTGGGTTAAGGGCAACATGATTGGAAATTTAAAGATTTAATTAAACTCTTGACTAGTTTAATTAATTAAATCAAGGGTTTAATTGGAGAATTGATTTAATTAAAATTTAGATTATTTTAATTAATGAAATCAAGAGTTTAATTGAAGAATTAATGAGTTTAAGGAATTAATTAAACTTTTGATTTAATCAAAAACCCACCGCTTGCATTTTAATTAACTGCTACAGTGGCAAGCGAATTATAATTCACTTGCTACAGTGGCAAGTGAATTATATCATTGCCTACTGTGGCAAGTGAATTATATCGCTTGCCACTGTAGCAAGTGAAGTATCGCTTGCCACTGTAGCAAGTGAAGTATATCGCTTGCCACAGCAAGTGAAGGCGTGCGCTACGCACGCCGAAAGGAAAGTGTTTTCCTTTTCTAATAGAAGGAAAACATTTTCCTTCGAGCACGTTATTAATTCTAGGTGGATGGAATTCAGTTTCCTTTCATTATTTTCCTTTATCGTCGCCAAACATAGGAAAAGCAGGAAAGTGAATTCCAGGAATTCACTTTCCTACAATCAAACACGGCCCTAATGATATAGAGGAGTAAAAATCGATCCACAAAAGTGAATCTTATCATATTCTTTACCAAAAGACAATATGTCTGGACTTGTTCCTGCACAGAATCTTCTTCACTACATGTCCTAAAAACAATCAATCCAGTAACAGGCACTAAAGCTGCTAATGCTTTCCTTTGCCTGCAAGCACGCAAGCAAGGGAGACCATCTCATACTAAAATAGACCCTGGTGCCAAATTGTGCCCCCATCTCACCCACCCAACAGGAATGAAAACAAGATCAAAATGTTACTACCAAACTAGACTCGAGACTCTATGGTGGAAGAGCACAAAAAAAAGCCATCTCTCACCGCTTAAACTGAAATCAAGAAGGGAAAAAACAAAAGAAAACAAAAACAATTCATGTTGGTTTCAAATTCTGGAACATGGTATCCCACCTGAACTCTTCAACACCAGTTGTCCAATACCCTTCGTCATCGTCCTCTAACTTCTCCTCTTTGTTGAGATCACAAGTCACAGGACTCGAAAAAACTATCAAGGGCTGGCGCAGCAGAAATCATAGGAGTGTTTGAAAAACTACCATTTGTAAGCAACAACTTGCTTTGTTTTAGCCATCATCAACTTCTTGTTCCTCTTCAACATGGCTCCTCTCCATCTGTTACCGTAAACAGGCCGGGAACAAGAACAAAGAGCCGACTCCTCGCGGTGAACCCATGTCCTTACGTACTTAGCTAGAGACCTCTTTGTTCTCTTGATTGCAACAAGAACCCTTGCCATGGCACGTGAGCTCGCTCCCTTCTCCTTTCTTGCAAGCTTGAGGATCTCGAGCCTGTGTTTGGCTATTGACACCCCCATGCTTTGAAGAAATTCATGGTTAAAGTAAGCTATGTCTTCTTCTTCAAGCTCATTGTGAGCGAAGGCAAGGCCATATTCATACACAAGAGAAGGCTCCAGGCCAGTTTTCGATAGCCACGAGAACCAATCCATAGCTTTTGTGTGCTTCAATGTCTTCGAGAAGAGTGTGTGTGTGTTGTGCGTGTGTAATGTGGTGGAGAGGCAATTGTAAAACAAGAAGAAAAGGTGGAGTTGCTAGTAGACTTGGACGTTTCTTCAGGAGCTTTAGCTTTTTATTTTTTTTCTCTTATAAATTGTTATGGTGGGTGAATGTCGAAAGTGACTTAAAGAGAAGATATTAAAGGGAGGAGGGGAGGGTTTCCATGGCCGTGTTCCTCCAAATATGCGGCCAAATTGCCATCAAGCTCTCGAGGAGTGAAACCTAAGGACTCCATGTGGAGATGGTAATGCCATCAATCACGGCATGGGAAAAGGCTAATGGTAGGGACACAACAGCACTTGTCTTTGAGTGTGTGAAGTGTGGCTAAGGCCTAAGGGAGGAAAGTGGCAAGTGGGAGTGCATCTTCAAACACGGCAACTACTTGGGAAAAAAGAAAGATGGGTCTTCTTTTCGATAGAATTAGAGCAATCAAATCCTCTTCATTGCTACCAAGGGATTTGAACCAATCTCAATTATGGGAATTTCTGTAAGCAATCAACAAATTCTTCACCGATTTTAATTAAGCATCTAATCATGTAGAACTTGTTTCTTTTGAGTAATAAATTGCTGGATATTTGGTAGATTTAAATTTTTAATTATAAGATGCATAATGAAATATCTTATTTATCTTTATAAAAATATCTTGGTTGCTAAATATGAGTGTTTTGGTCTTATCTTTTTATCTAAGCAGTAAAATACTTCCTTACCCTTGGGGTTTTGTTTTTTATGCCTCGGATTTGAAGGGATTTTTGTAGTTTCCCTATTGATTTCTCCTTTTATTTTGGGTAGAGTGGAGGGTAGTTTTGTCTTTTAATTAATTAAAGGTGTTTTAAAAAAATATCATCGGTGCGTGTTGGGCATTCGTTGGCCGCTCTATCATCTTTGGACGACCTGTGCTGCTAATTCTAGTAATAAAAAATGACTTTTCGGGATGTTTTTAGATTCATCTCAATATCTCCTCCATATCACGATGGCTTGTATAGAAAACAAAACTCTAGTTTGGCTTTAACGACGACTATTTTTTTTTTTTTTTCTTTTCTCTCTCTCCCTTGAATTTTAAGCCCTACCCTGCAATATTTCAAAATCCTCCCCTTAACTTCTCTTTTTTTCGATTTAGTCCCTAATATTTTGGTTAATATTTGAAATAACTATGAAAATTAAAATTTGTTTCAATCTCATCCTTATTTGAATTTTTTATATATCAGATCTAGTCTTTTTTTTCTTTTAATTGTTATTTATGTCATATGAGATAATTTTTATAATTTATTTTTTTTGTCGATTTCACCTTGGATATTTTTTTTCCTATCAGGATTTATACTTATTCATTTGATTGTTGTTTTTTTTTTGTTTTGCCAAATTTTTAGTTTAGTTTTTTTTTATACTCAATTCCATACTTTAATATTGAGTTGATTTGAATTTGAACTTCTTCGTTAAGCCAATGTTTAGAATTTCTCAAACAGAAATTTGAGAAATTAACTCAAGACATTCATGAAAGGATATTTATTTTATTAGAGATTAGGTTTTGTGTTTTTTTTATATGCTTTCTAAGTCTTTTAATTTTTTTTATTTGGTTAGGTTATCTTTATTCTTTTTACCTTTTCTCTTTGTTAAATATATAACTATATATATTATATATATTATATATACATAATTTTGAAAACAATACAACGGTGTTAAAGATAAAATATACTTTTTTGTATATTTTTTTTCTGTCTTATCCACCATAACCAAAAAAGATATACCAAAGATGGTCGTTTTTGTCTTGCACATCACTATCAAACATAATTATATCTTTGTCTTATTTATCTATCTTGTTTCCCTTGTCTCCATCTACTTTTGTCCTGGAACAGGGTAACCAAACGCTACATAACTGACATACTCACACCTAAACTAGCTATGATAAAGCTAGACTTGCATTGTAAATTTTTATCCAAAGTAAGACACAATTTTTATTCACAATCCATATACATCATTGTTTTGAGACCCTCAAGCACATATGATGTGTGTTTTTATGGTGTTTATAAAAAGTAGTATGCATTCTTGGTTATAAATCAATTAATAGTTTTATTAATCAAATTAGATTTTTGGTCGAAGAGAATACCGTTTTGCACATCCAACTCAATTTTTTATGTAAAATATATTCTAAAAAAAATCTAAACCCAAGTCATCAAATCAATTGCAATTTAATAATATTAATAAAAGAACATATAACAACAAAGACAAGATAAAAAGAACTATGACATAAGCCCACTCAGAGCATATCAAAAAAGCCACACTCAATGTTTGAATGGCAAAACTGCTAAATAAAAACTTTCAAAAAGCAACAAAAAAACCTAGTTAAACTGGGTTAACTCAAAAAATTAAGATAACTTCATAAAATAAAATAATAAAAAAGAAGAAAACAAGGATCACTTGAAAGGAATGAGAAAAAAATCATGAAGATCAATTTTTAATATATCAAATATTGAATGATGAGCGCGCAATGAAATAAATAATTTTAAAAAAAAAGTCAACTCATGTTAATCTTGGAACTATTGACTCTGTTTATAGACCGAACTACCCCAAAAAGAAAGAAAAATTGTAAGAAATAAGAAAGAAAACTCTAAAAAAAGGTTACAATAATATAAAAAACATCAACTTAAAAAAAAAAAGAGAGAGATGAGAACCTAAAACAAACCTTCTAACCTTGATCTAATCTCCAAAACTTGTAACTCATGAAACTTTTAGACCTGAGTTAAATTAAAAAACTTAATTCTCAACCAATTTGATTGAAAGGGTGAAATTGTAAAAAAAAATATCAATTTAAAAAACTTGCAAAAGCAAAAAAGATAGCAGTAAAAGGAATGAGATCAAATTTAAAAGGATTAAAAAAATAGAAGATGAAATTGAAAATACATTTGCGATTATAATTACAAGTTGTGTTTTATTTTTTATTTTTTAAAAAAATAAGGACCATAACAATTGGACCGATGAAAAACAGGCTATATATAGGACAAAAAAAAAGAAACCACCAAAAAGAAATAAGTTAAAAAAAAATCATATAAAAGAAAAATTAAAACAAAAAAAAAATCCTAATTACTAATTAAATATAAATATTGAATGATAAAAAGAAAAAAAAAATCAACTTTAAAAAAGAGAAAAAAAACCAAGAACACTCGGCATACCAAACCTAATTTTATTTGACTGATTAGCCAAAGTAAATTCAAAAAGAACAACAATTACAAAGATAAAAAAAACCCAGGTCATTTTAAAAATCATTGAAAAATCTTATAGAGAAAGAAAATAAATTTATCTCAAATAAAATAAATAACAATATCAAAAAATAATAAGAACTAAATTAAAAAAAAATAAAGGGACATTGAAATAAAAATGAATTCTAAACATTATCAATTGTTTTAAAAAAAAATCATTTTAAATATTAAGGAATGAATCAAGAAAATGGTTTTAAGGAATTGGCCAAAAAAAACTTAATAGAGCAAGCTAAAACAATCAAGTAAATTGGGCAAACATCTTTAAACTGATCAAAAGATATTAAAACTCAATAACTTTTGAACTCTAGATTTGGGTTCTATTCAAAAAAGTTTAATTAACGAATCAATTTAAAAATATTCAATTTAAAAACTTTTTCAAATAAAAAAATTGGAAAGTAAAAGAATTGAGATTAGATTTGATAGGGAAAAAAAACAAAGAAGAGTGAAAATCGTAAGAGATATAAAATTAATTTAAAAAATAATTCACAAAATCAAAACTAATAGTAATTAAAAGAAAATTCAAAAGATGAAAATTGAAGGGGCAATGAAATTCAAAAGGCAAACCAATTTTATAAATTATTCAAGATAAAAAAATATATATAATACTATATATATTATAAAAGAAAGGTGAATAATTTGAATAATCAAAAAGGTAAATAGAAGAGTTGTTTCTTGAATTTTTAGAGGGCGGATGGTGTGAAAATATAGATGGGGAAAATGGTCCATATAATTCTTGTCACTCCATTGGGAAACATCGTCACTCCATCACTTGAGGGCACTAAAATCTTCTTAAAATGCCGCCCTCGAAAGGTAGCATTTTATAACCGAACAACCCAGATACATGCCCATCTAATTTTTTAAAAATAATATTTAATATATATCAAATACAAAAATATGAGTAATCTTTAGATCTATAATAAAATCAATGTAAAATCATCTAATAAAAAAAAAGTTTTTGTGAGAGAGGATTAAGTTGATTTTATATCTCCAATGCATCAAAATCATTATACTATATTTATTAAAAAATTAAAAAGCAAAACAAAACATCACCTGAATAATAGGTTATTATTTTTTTTAAGGTTAAATATGTAATTAGCAAACATGAAAAAAAGATAATTTTCTAACCCTCATACAATCTGTAAAAAATAATTTATATTATAGTAAAAAAAAAACTATTTTTCCTTTAATGCCTAGTTAAAAAAATTTCTAGTCAAGCGAAAATTCTGTCATTTTACTATTCCAATTAATAGTGAAAATATCCCCTTTCCCTTGGGCTAACAATAACTTCTTCTTTTTTTAGTGTTTTTTTTAATTAATTTAAATTAATACTTATACTTGAATAAATAAATAAATAAATACATTATGTTTTTCATATTCAACGTTTTATACATGGAGTACGAATATCTTCATTACATTAGTGTATGTAAGAGATACATTTCTTTCAAACAGTTTCCTTATTCATAATATCAAAGCAAAAAAATGACATGGCTTGGTAGTGATGTTGATTATGGTAACTAGCACAAGTAGAGTTTACTAGCTAGTGGGGGGCATTATCTCACGCACACCTACTTTGGCTTTTGTTTAGCCATATAATTAGGGTTGTTAACATGGTGATTTTATTTTTATTCTTTTCTTTCTTGTGCATACGCATGCAAATTTTACAATAAGCTTAGTTAATTTCTAAAAGAAAACACCATATATTAATATTGATGAATGATTACGAACACATACACCCCATATGTCTTTCTTGCTTCAAAGAGAACATATAATGGTCTCAATCTTTGAGAGTTCAAAGATCACATGATAGATTTTGGCCGCAATTGATGATGTGAATAGCTAGATATAAAGATTTCAGAAAATTATAATGATGGAGATGATAAACTTGGAGAAGTTAAAAATTAAGTTTGTAATAAATAACTTATTTATTAAAGATAACTCCTATATTACAAAATTTGAAGGTATTGAAAAAAAAAACTTTAAACTTATTATTTATAATAAACAAAGAAACTTAGAGTATATGAAACACCACAAGGTCAATTATATTTTGATAGTTTAATAATAAAAAGACTATTAAAAATTTGATATGACAAACATATATAGTCCTTTAATAACTTGATAATAGATTGCTTATCAAGTTAACGTTTAAACGATAATTAAGGTCAGTTGCAACAAGCTCTTTCATTCAAAAAAGTTAAACATAGTGACTAGAAATCCCAGCAAAATAAACCAAAAAAACAAAATTAAAAATTAAAATTGCTAAATAAGTCTGTAAAAAATTGTATAAAAAAAAAATAATTTACAAAAATATCCAAAATAAAAAAATATAATTTAGTTTTCAGAAGTTTAACTCTGATTAGTTGTCTATTAGATCCAACTAAGTTTAATAATGAATAATAGTTGTCTAACACTCCAATTAAGTATTATTAAAATCTCACAAGCCCCAACGTAAAAAAGATTCAACACAAAATTAGAAAAAAACTAACAAGATCCGTCATCATAGTTGGCCATTAAAGGAAAATAAACAAAAGATATTTCAGCTTCAAGACATATCATTTCAGGAATCCATAAGTTCTGTAAGTAATAATGAAATGGCTCTGGTATTATCTTTTGAAAAAATCTAACCTGATGAGTTTTTGAAAAAATCCTAAGTATGGTATTGTGATTTTTATCAAAGTCAAACATATTGTTAATCGTGATTTTTAGCGACATCCAGTCGAAATGGTTCATCGCGTATCTGAAAAGTGGCTTTTCAAGCCTATCTTTATTCAAGGCCTACCCTATCTATCTAGTCATAAACATGTCAGCAAAGATGTTTCGGTGAAAAAATGGCAGCATCATGACTGAAGGCTAGGTGTAAAATGTTTAATCACCCATACACCGGTTTCTTTCTTCGTACACCCCATGTAAAGATTGGAGGATGGGGTGTGAGTTATGTACACCCAGTGAAGGTTATGCTCATCAGGAGTAGGAGGATAGGAGGAGGTGAGATAGCTCTGAAGCAGAGATCCTGAGGTGGTAGAAGCTCTTAGCTGTCAGAGTTGTTCCTAGCTCCGTTGTCTAATGTTTGATCCTCATATAGATTGAAACATGCAACAGTTTTCTTGCTACGAAGAGCAGATATGCATGGATACGATAGGAATGCCGGTTATTAGCAAAGGTGTCTCTCTCTCTGCAGTCTAAATATTACCTTTACCCCTTCAACATTCTTGAAATGTACAAAGCTCATGGCTTGCGGGATACTCTAATGTTATTTATTATTAACAGAACAGCTATAATTAATCAAAATCTCTTGTTCTTCAATTTTTTTGGCTTTTTACTTCTATATTCTCATGATTACTTTTTGTGTTGCTCATTGCTGCTGATTATTGTTGTTTTGTGACTGAAACACAGGATTTTAAACGGAGGGACTGCTGAGTTTGCTTGTTTTAACGAGATCAAGACACAAGTGCCGACCAGTCTCAAATTGCTCAAGGAAGTTTCTGTCTGTGACCATTTGGCAGTGAAGGTTGCATTCTCTAGCAGATCAACCTGCTTCTGGAGCTACATATAGCAACTGAAGGATGCAGTTTTTTGTTGCTGTTATTTTGAAGCCTGTTGATGTGGTGCTTCTGACAACAGCTTATTCCCTTTAATGGCTTCCCCTTATTCCGAAAATCCCTTCCCGTTTCAACTATCGGTGGTCCGATTTTTGAAGGGTAATTTCCCATGGCATCTTGAGCTAAGTTAGTCTGAATGCTTTCTTATCGAGACAATAGAAAGCTTACTTGTGGACTGCACTGTTGTGTATGGGGTATCTTTCATCTAAAATAAAGTTAAACAAGTAAAGCTGGGTCTTCTCCTTGATGCCACACCAACGGGACATCTAGTAAATGATCGGAAAATGAAAATGCCTTCACTAAATCGAGAGAGATGCTCTTCAAGTTTAGGAGAAGCCACTTCTGTTGTTATAGGGATGGCGTCATCCAAAACTTGTGTCGCTGCCATGTCCATTAGAGAGAGAGAGAGAGACTAAAGGTTCTATATCCATTCCTCCTGCTGGCAGGAAGCAGCGACTAGCTGCAAGCGCGTGCTTCCTTGCCAATGAGAAGAAATGCTTCTAATGGGATGCCCCTTTCTTAAAAAGAACAATGACAATGGAAGAAATGCCAATCTAACAAGTA